>NW_026942034.1:0-15000 GCF_024139115.2 Armigeres subalbatus
CATGGGTCTCAATGATGCACTGTTGGTTACTATCAACTCCCCCCTAAGCCAACATTTTGCGCTCCCGCAGGTGCGGATTCGCACAGCTGCCGCCCACATGGGTCTCAATGATGCACTGTTGGTGACTATCAACTCCCCTCAAAGCCAACATTTTGCGCTCTCGCAGGTGCGGATTCGCTATACCAGCACCCATACTGGTCCCAGTTTCGTATTGGAAGTATTGATTTGTTCTCCTAAAATCCCATTTTCACACCGCATGAAAAAATAGTTTATTTTGGGATACTTGGGTCATACAGCCCTCCCAAGTAACATTTTTAGTTTTATAACGCTCTTGAAGATCATTATTTCCTCTACAAGAGTACCTAAAAACCATTATAAAACCAAAATGTTACTGGGGCTGCCGTCCTTCTTAGTCACACTTGGTCGACAACTAAGAAGCTTTGCCCAAATCTAAAAATTTCTATTAGTCTCTTTAGGCTATATGTGTGCATGTGAGCGTGTATGTGTGTACAAAAAATAGTGTGCCGTACGGCCGAACACCTTTACAGTCTCTTTAAAATGCTCCCACAGGTGCGGATTCGCACTGCTGCCGCCCTCATGGGTCTCAATGATGCACTGTTGGTTACTATCAACTTCCCCCTAAGCCAACATTTTGTGCTCCCGCAGGTGCGGATTCGCACTGCTGCCGCCCTCATGGGTCTCAATGATGCACTGTTGGTTACTATCAACCCCCCAAAGCCAACATTTTGTGCTCCCACAGGTGCGGATTCGCACTGCTGCCGCCCTCATGGGTCTCAATGATGCACTGTTGGTTACTATCAACTCCCCCCTAAGCCAACATTTTGCGCTCCCGCAGGTGCGGATTCGCACTGCTGCCGCCCTCATGGGTCTCAATGATGCACTGTTGGTTACTATCAACTCCCCCCTAAGCCAACATTTTGCGCTCCCGCAGGTGCGGATTCGCACTGCTGTCGCCCTCATGGGTCTCAATGATGCACTGTTGGTTACTATCAACTCCCCCCTAAGCCAACATTTTGCGCTCCCGCAGGTGCGGATTCGCACAGCTGCCGCCCACATGGGTCTCAATGATGCACTGTTGGTGACTATCAACTCCCCAAAGCCAACATTTTGTGCTCCCACAGGTGCGGATTCGCACTGCTGCCGCCCTCATGGGTCTCAATGATGCACTGTTGGTTACTATCAACTTCCCCCTAAGCCAACATTTTGTGCTCCCGCAGGTGCGGATTCGCACTGCTGCCGCCCTCATGGGTCTCAATGATGCACTGTTGGTTACTATCAACCCCCCAAAGCCAACATTTTGTGCTCCCACAGGTGCGGATTCGCACTGCTGCCGCCCTCATGGGTCTCAATGATGCACTGTTGGTTACTATCAACCCCCCCCAAAGCCAACATTTTGCGCTCCCGCAGGTGCGGATTCGCACTGCTGCCGCCCTCATGGGTCTCAATGATGCACTGTTGGTTACTATCAACTCCCCCCTAAGCCAACATTTTGCGCTCCCGCAGGTGCGGATTCGCACAGCTGCCGCCCACATGGGTCTCAATGATGCACTGTTGGTGACTATCAACTCCCCTCAAAGCCAACATTTTGCGCTCTCGCAGGTGCGGATTCGCTATACCAGCACCCATACTGGTCCCAGTTTCGTATTGGAAGTATTGATTTGTTCTCCTAAAATCCCATTTTCACACCGCATGAAAAAATAGTTTATTTTGGGATACTTGGGTCATACAGCCCTGCCGTCCTTCTTAGTCACACTTGGTCGACAACTAAGAAGCTTTGCCCAAATCTAAAAATTTCTATTAGTCTCTTTAGGCTATATGTGTGCATGTGAGCGTGTATGTGTGTACAAAAATAGTGTGCCGTACGGCCGAACACCTTTACAGTCTCTTTAAAATGCTCCCACAGGTGCGGATTCGCACTGCTGCCGCCCTCATGGGTCTCAATGATGCACTGTTGGTTACTGTCAGCTTCCCCCTAACGCAACTTTTTGTGCTCCCGCAGGTGCGGATTCGCACTGCTGCCGCCCTCATGGGTCTCAATGATGCACTGTTGGTTACTATCAACCCCCCAAAGCCAACATTTTGTGCTCCCACAGGTGCGGATTCGCACTGCTGCCGCCCTCATGGGTCTCAATGATGCACTGTTGGTTACTATCAATTCCCCCCTAAGCCAACATTTTGCGCTCCCGCAGGTGCGGATTCGCACTGCTGCCGCCCTCATGGGTCTCAATGATGCACTGTTGGTTACTATCAACTCCCCCCTAAGCCAACATTTTGCGCTCCCGCAGGTGCGGATTCGCACTGCTGCCGCCCTCATGGGTCTCAATGATGCACTGTTGGTTACTATCAACCCCCCCAAAGCCAACATTTTGCGCTCCCGCAGGTGCGGATTCGCACTGCTGCCGCCCTCATGGGTCTCAATGATGCACTGTTGGTTACTATCAACCCCCAAAGCCAACATTTTGCGCTCCCGCAGGTGCGGATTCGCACTGCTGTCGCCCTCATGGGTCTCAATGATGCACTGTTGGTTACTATCAACTCCCCTAAGCCAACATTTTGCGCTCCCGCAGGTGCGGATTCGCACAGCTGCCGCCCACATGGGTCTCAATGATGCACTGTTGGTTACTATCAACTCCCCCCTAAGCCAACATTTTGCGCTCCCGCAGGTGCGGATTCGCACTGCTGCCGCCCTCATGGGTCTCAATGATGCACTGTTGGTTACTATCAACTCCCCCCTAAGCCAACATTTTGCGCTCCCGCAGGTGCGGATTCGCACTGCTGCCGCCCTCATGGGTCTCAATGATGCACTGTTGGTGACTATCAACTCCCCTCAAAGCCAACATTTTGCGCTCTCGCAGGTGCGGATTCGCTATACCAGCACCCATACTGGTCCCAGTTTCGTATTGGAAGTATTGATTTGTTCTCCTAAAATCCCATTTTCACACCGCATGAAAAAATAGTTTATTTTGGGATACTTGGGTCATACAGCCCTGCCGTCCTTCTTAGTCACACTTGGTCGACAACTAAGAAGCTTTGCCCAAATCTAAAAATTTCTATTAGTCTCTTTAGGCTATATGTGTGCATGTGAGCGTGTATGTGTGTACAAAAAATAGTGTGCCGTACGGCCGAACACCTTTACAGTCTCTTTAAAATGCTCCCACAGGTGCGGATTCGCACTGCTGCCGCCCTCATGGGTCTCAATGATGCACTGTTGGTTACTATCAACTCCCCTCAAAGCCAACATTTTGCGCTCCCGCAGGTGCGGATTCGCACAGCTGCCGCCCACATGGGTCTCAATGATGCACTGTTGGTGACTATCAACTCCCCTCAAAGCCAACATTTTGCGCTCTCGCAGGTGCGGATTCGCTATACCAGCACCCATACTGGTCCCAGTTTCGTTTTGGAAGTATTGATTTGTTCTCCTAAAATCCCATTTTCACACCGCATGAAAAAATAGTTTATTTTGGGATACTTGGGTCATACAGCCCTGCCGTCCTTCTTAGTCACACTTGGTCGACAACTAGAAGCTTTGCCCAAATCTAAAAATTTCTATTAGTCTCTTTAGGCTATATGTGTGCATGTGAGCGTGTATGTGTGTACAAAAAATAGTGTGCCGTACGGCCGAACACCTTTACAGTCTCTTTAAAATGCTCCCACAGGTGCGGATTCGCACTGCTGCCGCCCTCATGGGTCTCAATGATGCACTGTTGGTTACTATCAACTTCCCCCTAAGCCAACATTTTGTGCTCCCGCAGGTGCGGATTCGCACTGCTGCCGCCCTCATGGGTCTCAATGATGCACTGTTGGTTACTATCAATTCCCCCCTAAGCCAACATTTTGCGCTCCCGCAGGTGCGGATTCGCACTGCTGCCGCCCTCATGGGTCTCAATGATGCACTGTTGGTTACTATCAACCCCCCCCAAAGCCAACATTTTGCGCTCCCGCAGGTGCGGATTCGCACTGCTGCCGCCCTCATGGGTCTCAATGATGCACTGTTGGTTACTATCAATTCCCCCCTAAGCCAACATTTTGCGCTCCCGCAGGTGCGGATTCGCACTGCTGCCGCCCTCATGGGTCTCAATGATGCACTGTTGGTTACTATCAACCCCCCCAAAGCCAACATTTTGTGCTCCCACAGGTGCGGATTCGCACTGCTGCCGCCCTCATGGGTCTCAATGATGCACTGTTGGTTACTATCAACTCCCCCCTAAGCCAACATTTTGCGCTCCCGCAGGTGCGGATTCGCACTGCTGCCGCCCTCATGGGTCTCAATGATGCACTGTTGGTTACTATCAACTCCCCCCTAAGCCAACATTTTGCGCTCCCGCAGGTGCGGATTCGCACTGCTGCCGCCCTCATGGGTCTCAATGATGCACTGTTGGTTACTATCAACTCCCCCCTAAGCCAACATTTTGCGCTCCCGCAGGTGCGGATTCGCACTGCTGTCGCCCTCATGGGTCTCAATGATGCACTGTTGGTTACTATCAACCCCCCCAAAGCCAACATTTTGTGCTCCCGCAGGTGCGGATTCGCACTGCTGCCGCCCTCATGGGTCTCAATGATGCACTGTTGGTTACTATCAACTCCCCCCTAAGCCAACATTTTGCGCTCCCGCAGGTGCGGATTCGCACTGCTGCCGCCCTCATGGGTCTCAATGATGCACTGTTGGTTACTATCAACCCCCCAAAGCCAACATTTTGCGCTCCCGCAGGTGCGGATTCGCACTGCTGCCGCCCTCATGGGTCTCAATGATGCACTGTTGGTTACTATCAACTCCCCCCTAAGCCAACATTTTGCGCTCCCGCAGGTGCGGATTCGCACTGCTGCCGCCCTCATGGGTCTCAATGATGCACTGTTGGTTACTATCAACCCCCCCAAAGCCAACATTTTGCGCTCCCGCAGGTGCGGATTCGCACTGCTGCCGCCCTCATGGGTCTTAATGATGCACTGTTGGTTACTATCAACCCCCCCAAAGCCAACATTTTGCGCTCCCGCAGGTGCGGATTCGCACTGCTGCCGCCCTCATGGGTCTCAATGATGCACTGTTGGTGACTATCAACTCCCCTCAAAGCCAACATTTTGCGCTCTCGCAGGTGCGGATTCGCTATACCAGCACCCATACTGGTCCCAGTTTCGTATTGGAAGTATTGATTTGTTCTCCTAAAATCCCATTTTCACACCGCATGAAAAAATAGTTTATTTTGGGATACTTGGGTCATACAGCCCTGCCGTCCTTCTTAGTCACACTTGGTCGACAACTAAGAAGCTTTGCCCAAATCTAAAAATTTCTATTAGTTTCTTTAGGCTATATGTGTGCATGTGAGCGTGTATGTGTGTACAAAAAATAGTGTGCCGTACGGCCGAACACCTTTACAGTCTCTTTAAAATGCTCCCACAGGTGCGGATTCGCACTGCTGCCGCCCTCATGGGTCTCAATGATGCACTGTTGGTTACTATCAACTCCCCCCTAAGCCAACATTTTGCGCTCCCGCAGGTGCGGATTCGCACAGCTGCCGCCCACATGGGTCTCAATGATGCACTGTTGGTGACTATCAACTCCCCTCAAAGCCAACATTTTGCGCTCTCGCAGGTGCGGATTCGCTATACCAGCACCCATACTGGTCCCAGTTTCGTTTTGGAAGTATTGATTTGTTCTCCTAAAATCCCATTTTCACACCGCATGAAAAAATAGTTTATTTTGGGATACTTGGGTCATACAGCCCTGCCGTCCTTCTTAGTCACACTTGGTCGACAACTAAGAAGCTTTGCCCAAATCTAAAAATTTCTATTAGTCTCTTTAGGCTATATGTGTGCATGTGAGCGTGTATGTGTGTACAAAAAATAGTGTGCCGTACGGCCGAACACCTTTACAGTCTCTTTAAAATGCTCCCACAGGTGCGGATTCGCACTGCTGCCGCCCTCATGGGTCTCAATGATGCACTGTTGGTTACTATCAACTTCCCCCTAAGCCAACATTTTGTGCTCCCGCAGGTGCGGATTCGCACTGCTGCCGCCCTCATGGGTCTCAATGATGCACTGTTGGTTACTATCAACTTCCCCCTAAGCCAACATTTTGTGCTCCCGCAGGTGCGGATTCGCACTGCTGCCGCCCTCATGGGTCTCAATGATGCACTGTTGGTTACTATCAATTCCCCCCTAAGCCAACATTTTGCGCTCCCGCAGGTGCGGATTCGCACTGCTGCCGCCCTCATGGGTCTCAATGATGCACTGTTGGTTACTATCAACCCCCAAAGCCAACATTTTGTGCTCCCACATGTGCGGATTCGCACTGCTGCCGCCCTCATGGGTCTCAATGATGCACTGTTGGTTACTATCAACCCCCCCAAAGCCAACATTTTGCGCTCCCGCAGGTGCGGATTCGCACTGCTGCCGCCCTCCTTGGTCTAGCAGATGCACTGTTGGTTACTATCCACCCCCCCCAAGGCCAACATTTTGCGCTCCCGCAGGTGCGGATTCGCACTGCTGCCGCCCTCATGGGTCTCAATGATGCACTGTTGGTTACTATCAACCCCCCAAAGCCAACATTTGCGCTCTCCGCAGGTGCGGATTCGCACTGCTGTCGCCCTCATGGGTCTCAATGATGCACTGTTGGTTACTATCAACTCCCCTAAGCCAACATTTTGCGCTCCCGCAGGTGCGGATTCGCACAGCTGCCGCCCACATGGGTCTCAATGATGCACTGTTGGTGACTATCAACTCCCCTCAAAGCCAACATTTTGCGCTCTCGCAGGTGCGGATTCGCTATACCAGCACCCATACTGGTCCCAGTTTCGTATTGGAAGTATTGATTTGTTCTCCTAAAATCCCATTTTCACACCGCATGAAAAAATAGTTTATTTTGGGATACTGGGTCATACAGCCCTGCCGTCCTTCTTAGTCACACTTGGTCGACAACTAAGAAGCTTTGCCCAAATCTAAAAATTTCTATTAGTCTCTTTAGGCTATATGTGTGCATGTGAGCGTGTATGTGTGTACAAAAAATAGTGTGCCGTACGGCCGAACACCTTTACAGTCTCTTTAAAATGCTCCCACAGGTGCGGATTCGCACTGCTGCCGCCCTCATGGGTCTCAATGATGCACTGTTGGTTACTATCAACTTCCCCCTAAGCCAACATTTTGTGCTCCCGCAGGTGCGGATTCGCACTGCTGCCGCCCTCTTGGGTATAAATGATGCTGTGTTGGTCGCTCTAACCCCTCCACAGCCAACATTTTGTGCTCCCACAGGTGCGGATTCGCACTGCTGCCGCCCTCATGGGTCTCAATGATGCACTGTTGGTTACTATCAATTCCCCCCTAAGCCAACATTTTGCGCTCCCGCAGGTGCGGATTCGCACTGCTGCCGCCCTCATGGGTCTCAATGATGCACTGTTGGTTACTATCAACTCCCCCCTAAGCCAACATTTTGCGCTCCCGCAGGTGCGGATTCGCACTGCTGCCGCCCTCATGGGTCTCAATGATGCACTGTTGGTTACTATCGTCCCCCCCCGAGCCAACATTTTGCGCTCCCGCAGGTGCGGATTCGCACTGCTGCCGCCCTCATGGGTCTCAATGATGCACTGTTGGTTACTATCAACCCCCCCAAAGCCAACATTTTGCGCTCCCGCAGGTGCGGATTCGCACTGCTGTCGCCCTCATGGGTCTCAATGATGCACTGTTGGTTACTATCAACTCCCCCCTAAGCCAACATTTTGCGCTCCCGCAGGTGCGGATTCGCACAGCTGCCGCCCACATGGGTCTCAATGATGCACTGTTGGTTACTATCAACTCCCCCCTAAGCCAACATTTTGCGCTCCCGCAGGTGCGGATTCGCACTGCTGCCGCCCTCATGGGTCTCAATGATGCACTGTTGGTTACTATCAACTCCCCCCTAAGCCAACATTTTGCGCTCCCGCAGGTGCGGATTCGCACTGCTGTCGCCCTCATGGGTCTCAATGATGCACTGTTGGTTACTATCAACTCCCCCCTAAGCCAACATTTTGCGCTCCCGCAGGTGCGGATTCGCACAGCTGCCGCCCACATGGGTCTCAATGATGCACTGTTGGTGACTATCAACTCCCCTCAAAGCCAACATTTTGCGCTCTCGCAGGTGCGGATTCGCTATACCAGCACCCATACTGGTCCCAGTTTCGTATTGGAAGTATTGATTTGTTCTCCTAAAATCCCATTTTCACACCGCATGAAAAAATAGTTTATTTTGGGATACTGGGTCATACAGCCCTGCCGTCCTTCTTAGTCACACTTGGTCGACAACTAAGAAGCTTTGCCCAAATCTAAAATTTCTATTAGTCTCTTTAGGCTATATGTGTGCATGTGAGCGTGTATGTGTGTACAAAAATAGTGTGCCGTACGGCCGAACACCTTTACAGTCTCTTTAAAATGCTCCCACAGGTGCGGATTCGCACTGCTGCCGCCCTCATGGGTCTCAAAGAAGCACTGTTGGTTACTATCAACTTCCCCTAAGCCAACATTTTGTGCTCCCGCAGGTGCGGATTCGCACTGCTGCCGCCCTCATGGGTCTCAATGATGCACTGTTGGTTACTATCAATTTCCCCTAAGCCAACATTTTGCGCTCCCGCAGGTGCGGATTCGCACTGCTGCCGCCCTCATGGGTCTCAATGATGCACTGTTGGTTACTATCAACCCCCCAAAGCCAACATTTTGTGCTCCCACAGGTGCGGATTCGCACTGCTGCCGCCCTCATGGGTCTCAATGATGCACTGTTGGTTACTATCAACCCCCCCAAAGCCAACATTTTGCGCTCCCGCAGGTGCGGATTCGCACTGCTGTCGCCCTCATGGGTCTCAATGATGCACTGTTGGTTACTATCAACTCCCCCCTAAGCCAACATTTTGCGCTCCCGCAGGTGCGGATTCGCACAGCTGCCGCCCACATGGGTCTCAATGATGCACTGTTGGTTACTATCAACCCCCCCAAAGCCAACATTTTGCGCTCCCGCAGGTGCGGATTCGCTATACCAGCACCCATACTGGTCCCAGTTTCGTATTGGAAGTATTGATTTGTTCTCCTAAAATCCCATTTTCATACCGCATGAAAAAATAGTTTATTTTGGTATACTTGGGTCATACAGCCCTGCCGTCCTTCTTAGTCACACTTGGTCGACAACTAGAAGCTTTGCCCAAATCTAAAAATTTCTATTAGTCTCTTTAGGCTATATGTGTGCATGTGAGCGTGTATGTGTGTACAAAAATAGTGTGCCGTACGGCCGAACACCTTTACAGTCTCTTTAAAATGCTCCCACAGGTGCGGATTCGCACTGCTGCCGCCCTCATGGGTCTCAATGATGCACTGTTGGTTACTATCAACTTCCCCTAAGCCAACATTTTGTGCTCCCGCAGGTGCGGATTCGCACTGCTGCCGCCCTCATGGGTCTCAATGATGCACTGTTGGTTACTATCAATTCCCCTAAGCCAACATTTTGCGCTCCCGCAGGTGCGGATTCGCACTGCTGCCGCCCTCATGGGTCTCAATGATGCACTGTTGGTTACTATCAACCCCCCCAAAGCCAACATTTTGTGCTCCCACATGTGCGGATTCGCACTGCTGCCGCCCTCATGGGTCTCAATGATGCACTGTTGGTTACTATCAACCCCCCCAAAGCCAACATTTTGCGCTCCCGCAGGTGCGGATTCGCACTGCTGCCGCCCTCATGGGTCTCAATGATGCACTGTTGGTTACTATCAACCCCCCAAAGCCAACATTTTGCGCTCCCGCAGGTGCGGATTCGCACTGCTGCCGCCCTCATGGGTCTCAATGATGCACTGTTGGTTACTATCAACCCCCAAAGCCAACATTTTGCGCTCCCGCAGGTGCGGATTCGCACTGCTGTCGCCCTCATGGGTCTCAATGATGCACTGTTGGTTACTATCAACTCCCCTAAGCCAACATTTTGCGCTCCCGCAGGTGCGGATTCGCACAGCTGCCGCCCACATGGGTCTCAATGATGCACTGTTGGTGACTATCAACTCCCCTCAAAGCCAACATTTTGCGCTCTCGCAGGTGCGGATTCGCTATACCAGCACCCATACTGGTCCCAGTTTCGTATTGGAAGTATTGATTTGTTCTCCTAAAATCCCATTTTCACACCGCATGAAAAAATAGTTTATTTTGGGATACTTGGGTCATACAGCCCTGCCGTCCTTCTTAGTCACACTTGGTCGACAACTAAGAAGCTTTGCCCAAATCTAAAAATTTCTATTAGTCTCTTTAGGCTATATGTGTGCATGTGAGCGTGTATGTGTGTACAAAAATAGTGTGCCGTACGGCCGAACACCTTTACAGTCTCTTTAAAATGCTCCCACAGGTGCGGATTCGCACTGCTGCCGCCCTCATGGGTCTCAATGATGCACTGTTGGTTACTATCAACTTCCCCTAAGCCAACATTTTGTGCTCCCGCAGGTGCGGATTCGCACTGCTGCCGCCCTCATGGGTCTCAATGATGCACTGTTGGTTACTATCAATTCCCCTAAGCCAACATTTTGCGCTCCCGCAGGTGCGGATTCGCACTGCTGCCGCCCTCATGGGTCTAAATGGTGCACTGTTGGTAACTATCAACCCCCAAGGCCAACATTTTGTGCTCCCACATGTGCGGATTCGCACTGCTGCCGCCCTCATGGGTCTCAATGATGCACTGTTGGTTACTATCAACCCCCCCAAAGCCAACATTTTGCGCTCCCGCAGGTGCGGATTCGCACTGCTGCCGCCCTCATGGGTCTCAATGATGCACTGTTGGTTACTATCAACCCCCCAAAGCCAACATTTTGCGCTCCCGCAGGTGCGGATTCGCACTGCTGCCGCCCTCATGGGTCTCAATGATGCACTGTTGGTTACTATCAACCCTCCCAAAGCCAACATTTTGCGCTCCCGCAGGTGCGGATTCGCACTGCTGTCGCCCTCATGGGTCTCAATGATGCACTGTTGGTTACTATCAACTCCCCCCTAAGCCAACATTTTGCGCTCCCGCAGGTGCGGATTCGCACAGCTGCCGCCCACATGGGTCTCAATGATGCACTGTTGGTGACTATCAACTCCCCTCAAAGCCAACATTTTGCGCTCTCGCAGGTGCGGATTCGCTATACCAGCACCCATACTGGTCCCAGTTTCGTATTGGAAGTATTGATTTGTTCTCCTAAAATCCCATTTTCACACCGCATGAAAAAATAGTTTATTTTGGGATACTTGGGTCATCAGCCCTGCCGTCCTTCTTAGTCACACTTGGTCGACAACTAAGAAGCTTTGCCCAAATCTAAAAATTTCTATTAGTCTCTTTAGGCTATATGTGTGCATGTGAGCGTGTATGTGTGTACAAAAAATAGTGTGCCGTACGGCCGAACACCTTTACAGTCTCTTTAAAATGCTCCCACAGGTGCGGATTCGCACTGCTGCCGCCCTCATGGGTCTCAATGATGCACTGTTGGTTACTATCAACTTCCCCCTAAGCCAACATTTTGTGCTCCCGCAGGTGCGGATTCGCACTGCTGCCGCCCTCATGGGTCTCAATGATGCACTGTTGGTTACTATCAATTCCCCCCTAAGCCAACATTTTGCGCTCCCGCAGGTGCGGATTCGCACTGCTGCCGCCCTCATGGGTCTCAATGATGCACTGTTGGTTACTATCAACCCCCCCAAAGCCAACATTTTGTGCTCCCACATGTGCGGATTCGCACTGCTGCCGCCCTCATGGGTCTCAATGATGCACTGTTGGTTACTATCAACCCCCCCAAAGCCAACATTTTGCGCTCCCGCAGGTGCGGATTCGCACTGCTGCCGCCCTCATGGGTCTCAATGATGCACTGTTGGTTACTATCAACCCCCCAAAGCCAACATTTTGCGCTCCCGCAGGTGCGGATTCGCACTGCTGCCGCCCTCATGGGTCTCAATGATGCACTGATGGTTACTATCAATCCCCCAAAGCCAACATTTTGCGCTCCCGCAGGTGCGGATTCGCACTGCTGTCGCCCTCATGGGTCTCAATGATGCACTGTTGGTTACTATCAACTCCCCTAAGCCAACATTTTGCGCTCCCGCAGGTGCGGATTCGCACAGCTGCCGCCCACATGGGTCTCAATGATGCACTGTTGGTGACTATCAACTCCCCTCAAAGCCAACATTTTGCGCTCTCGCAGGTGCGGATTCGCTATACCAGCACCCATACTGGTCCCAGTTTCGTATTGGAAGTATTGATTTGTTCTCCTAAAATCCCATTTTCACACCGCATGAAAAAATAGTTTATTTTGGGATACTTGGGTCATCAGCCCTGCCGTCCTTCTTAGTCACACTTGGTCGACAACTAAGAAGCTTTGCCCAAATCTAAAAATTTCTATTAGTCTCTTTAGGCTATATGTGTGCATGTGAGCGTGTATGTGTGTACAAAAATAGTGTGCCGTACGGCCGAACACCTTTACAGTCTCTTTAAAATGCTCCCACAGGTGCGGATTCGCACTGCTGCCGCCCTCATGGGTCTCAATGATGCACTGTTGGTTACTATCAACTCCCCCCTAAGCCAACATTTTGTGCTCCCGCAGGTGCGGATTCGCACTGCTGCCGCCCTCATGGGTCTCAATGATGCACTGTTGGTTACTATCAACTCCCCTACGCCTACATTTTGCGCTCCCGCAGGTGCGGATTCGCACTGCTGCCGCCCTCATGGGTCTCAATGATGCACTGTTGGTTACTATCACCCCCCCCAAAGCCAACATTTTGTGCTCCCACATGTGCGGATTCGCACTGCTGCCGCCCTCATGGGTCTCAATGATGCACTGTTGGTTACTATCAACCCCCAAAGCCAACATTTTGCGCTCCCGCAGGTGCGGATTCGCACTGCTGCCGCCCTCATGGGTCTCAATGATGCACTGTTGGTTACTATCAACCCCCCAAAGCCAACATTTTGCTCCCGCAGGTGCGGATTCGCACTGCTGCCGCCCTCATGGGTCTCAATGATGCACTGTTGGTTACTATCAACCCCCAAAGCCAACATTTTGCGCTCCCGCAGGTGCGGATTCGCACTGCTGCCGCCCTCATGGGTCTTAATGATGCACTGTTGGTTACTATCAACCCCCAAAGCCAACATTTTGCGCTCCCGCAGGTGCGGATTCGCACTGCTGTCGCCCTCATGGGTCTCAATGATGCACTGTTGGTTACTATCAACTCCCCCCTAAGCCAACATTTTGCGCTCCCGCAGGTGCGGATTCGCACAGCTGCCGCCCACATGGGTCTCAATGATGCACGGTTGGTTACTATCAACCCCCCCAAAGCCAACATTTTGCGCTCCCGCAGGTGCGGATTCGCTATACCAGCACCCATACTGGTCCCAGTTTCGTATTGGAAGTATTGATTTGTTCTCCTAAAATCCCATTTTCATACCGCATGAAAAAATAGTTTATTTTGGGATACTTGGGTCATTCAGCCCTGCCGTCCTTCTTAGCCACTCTTGGCCGACAACTAAAGCTTTGCCCAAATCTAAAAATTTCTATTAGTTTCTTTAGGCTATATGTGTGCATGTGAGCGTGTATGTGTGTACAAAAATAGTGTGCCGTACGGCCGAACACCTTTACAGTCTCTTTAAAATGCTCCCACAGGTGCGGATTCGCACTGCTGCCGCCCTCATGGGTCTCAATGATGCACTGTTGGTTACTATCAACTTCCCCCTAAGCCAACATTTTGTGCTCCCGCAGGTGCGGATTCGCACTGCTGCCGCCCTCATGGGTCTCAATGATGCACTGTTGGTTACTATCAATTCCCCCCTAAGCCAACATTTTGCGCTCCCGCAGGTGCGGATTCGCACTGCTGCCGCCCTCATGGGTCTCAATGATGCACTGTTGGTGACTATCAACTCCCCTCAAAGCCAACATTTTGCGCTCTCGCAGGTACGGATTCGCTATACCAGCACCCATACTGGTCCCAGTTTCGTATTGGAAGTATTGATTTGTTCTCCTAAAATCCCATTTTCACACCGCATGAAAAATAGTTTATTTTGGGATACTTGGGTCATACAGCCCTGCCGTCCTTCTTAGTCACACTTGGTCGACAACTAAGAAGCTTTGCCCAAATCTAAAAATTTCTATTAGTCATTTAGGCTATATGTGTGCATGTGAGCGTGTATGTGTGTACAAAAAATAGTGTGCCGTACGGCCGAACACCTTACAGTCTCTTTAAAATGCTCCCACAGGTGCGGATTCGCACTGCTGCCGCCCTCATGGGTCTCAATGATGCACTGTTGGTTACTATCAACTCCCCCCTAAGCCAACATTTTGCGCTCCCGCAGGTGCGGATTCGCACAGCTGCCGCCCACATGGGTCTCAATGATGCACTGTTGGTGACTATCAACTCCCCTCAAAGCCAACATTTTGCGCTCTCGCAGGTGCGGATTCGCTATACCAGCACCCATACTGGTCCCAGTTTCGTTTTGGAAGTATTGATTTGTTCTCCTAAAATCCCATTTTCACACCGCATGAAAAAATAGTTTATTTTGGGATACTTGGGTCATACAGCCCTGCCGTCCTTCTTAGTCACACTTGGTCGACAACTAAGAAGCTTTGCCCAAATCTAAAAATTTCTATTAGTCTCTTTAGGCTATATGTGTGCATGTGAGCGTGTATGTGTGTACAAAAAATAGTGTGCCGTACGGCCGAACACCTTTACAGTCTCTTTAAAATGCTCCAGGTGCGGATTCGCACTGCTGCCGCCCTCATGGGTCTCAATGATGCACTGTTGGTTACTATCAACTTCCCCCTAAGCCAACATTTTGTGCTCCCGCAGGTGCGGATTCGCACTGCTGCCGCCCTCATGGGTCTCAATGATGCACTGTTGGTTACTATCAATTCCCCCCTAAGCCAACATTTTGCGCTCCCGCAGGTGCGGATTCGCACTGCTGCCGCCCTCATGGGTCTCAATGATGCACTGTTGGTTACTATCAACCCCCCCCAAAGCCAACATTTTGCGCTC
>NW_026942035.1:0-22450 GCF_024139115.2 Armigeres subalbatus
TAAATTCAACTACTAGTAGTTTTGAATCATGTTATATACATAAATATTTTCTACCAAAATTATATGCGACTACTGAAAAAAAACCATCAGGGTGAACCTGATATGAAGTGATTTGGATAGGATGAGTGGAATCGCCAAACTTCCATTGTTAACATCTCGTGGATGAAGTTGGCGGGTTCTTCTCCCCATCTATTGGGTCAATCTGGGGAAACGAGGGCTAGATTATAATATTGAGTGTAATGTGAACTTTCATCTGAAGGAGATTCTATTCATCTCCTCGTGGATTCGCATAAGTGTCTTTTGCTTATGGAACCAATTCCCTAACCCATTTTTGGCCCTTCCTTCATACAGGAGTTTGATGAAATACAGTATATACAATAGTATAATCATGATCAAATCGTTTGTCAGATATGGCCAGTGCTATCGGCAGGTGCCTTGCTACAATAGACGGTAGTATCATCATCATTATCACTAGAAGTTTTAATCATGTAATTATAACCAAGCTGTGGAGTTGCTCATAAAATCATCAATCAGACAAAATAAGGTTCTTCTCTGAGTACTTACTTGTGTATTTTATTACTTTATTTAGTATTACTTGTGGGATTTTTATCAATAATAATAAGATCCTTGAAATGTAACGGCGCACTAGGGAGTATTTCAGCCCAAATGCTGGCCAAAAGTCAAAAAACAATATTTTTAGATATCTCCATATTATTTTTCGTTTTTGTACTCAAATAGTAATACTTAACTCTTGCCCTTGGGATGTTTTGAATCAATGATTGATTACTTGTAGAGCCATGTTGGCTGCCAAAACTTCACCATAATTTACATGCTAGTTTTTATCAGCAATTGTCCACGAAAAAATGTCTTCATGTTTTCTCGTGTATTTCTGGGTTTTTATTGATTTTTAAGACGAAAAATCAATATATGAACTAATAATGAGGGTAAAGCGTAAAATCCTTTCCAAGCATGATTCGATTCTGAAAATTGTTTTTAGGTGATCCATAATAATGATATTAATTGCTAGCTTTTTTTTTACTCTTTTTACAATAATATGTTTTTTTTACCATTTCATTTATTTATTATTAGGCTCTCAAATGTTTAATTAAAAACTCTGACATGGAGCTGAAAAGCATTTAGAAATAATACTACAAATTATTCCGAACAAGTTTCAGGAAGTATCTAGGTATGTGGATGTTCTTCTTTGGTGGAGATCGTCGTTGCCCGATCCCGCACAGAAGTTATAAAGTGTTCCTGTCGTTGAGTTGTCGGACTGCGCTTAGTATCTTTTCCTCTTTCTTCCTCTTCTTTCATCTTTCTGTGGAGGTCCGTGTAGTCCTTCTTCGCAAACCAGATCCAATCCATTTTGTTTTTTAAGAACATTGTTTCCGCGAACTTCTTGCGTTCTACCATCGAATCGGTATCTCGAATGTTCTATGTCTCGATCAGTTGAGTCGGCATCCAGTTCGTAACTACATATCTTCCTCTGGCACTTCCAATGATGATATTTTTCCTTGCTTCTGTTGGTAAGCTTTTTCCGTTTGCTGCTTCGAAGCCGATAACAACCCCGGAGTACGATTTCCTCAGTTGGCTTTCTGGTCCATTTTCCTTCATTTTTGTTTCCTTCTTTCCTGCTGTTTGTTCCTTTGTTTTTTTTTTTTTTTTTTTTAACTAATTTTATTTGCTACATTATCTAATACATGCATTCTCATCTCTTTAGACTAGGTGTTCTGTGTTTTCTTAACACTATCATCCTTATTTGCTATGTTACGCTTTTTAGTTATTATTAATACATTTTAATTGCTACTGGCAGTTAGGATTTTCCCTCTGGTTGAGTTTAATCATGTAGGAATTAAAACGTTTTTAACTTAAACTAAACTTTAACCTATTTTATACTAAGGGTACAGGAGTTAATCGTTGCAATAGAAGATTGCAACGATTTTGTCTAAAAATTGAAATTATTTTGTTGGACATTTGTTGCAATGTCTCAATATTAGAAATTCTATGAAGTTCATTGGTACTTATACCACGGAGGCAACTTTCAGAATCATTTTCAAAATTTTATTTTGAATCCTCTGGAGTGCCTTCTTTCTGGTATTGCAGCAACTAGCCCATATTGGCAATAACAAGCATACAACATGGCAGGTCTGTACTTGCCTTTTGTAAATCAAAAGTTTGTTCTTAAGACAAAGTTTTGATTTTCTGTTTATAAGCACTTAATATATTTGTTACATTTGGCTTGAAGGCCTTCAATGTGATTTTTAAAAGTTAATTTTTGATCTAGCAGAAGTCCTAAATATTTAGCTTCGCTAGACTAATTAATTGGAACCCCATTCATAGTGACAATATGTCTGCTAGAAGGTTTCAAATAAGAAGCTTCCTCGGCTTATGAGGGAAAATTATAAGCTGAGTTTCTTGAAGCATCTGGGGAAATTCTTCCATTTTGCAAGTAAGTGGAGAAAATATCCAAACTCTTTTGTAATCTACTACAAATGACACGAAGGCTTCCCCCTTTGGCTGAAAGGCCCGTGTCATCTGCAAACAAAGATTTTGGACACCCTGGTGGTAAATCAGGTAAGTCAGAAGTAAAAATGTTATACAACATGGGCCCCAGTATGCTGCCTTTGGGGACACTAGCTCTTACAGGTAATCTATCAGATTTAGAATTTGATAGTTTACCTGCAGTGAGCGATCTGATAAATAATTTTGGATCAGTTTAATAATGTACAGAGGAAAATTAAAATTCATCAATTTTACAATCAAACCTTCATGCCAAACACTGTCAAATGCTTTCATATCAAGAAGAGCAACTCCAGTCGAATATCCTTCAGATTTGTTGAGCTGAATTAAGTTCGTAACTCTTAATAACTGAAGAGTGGTTGAATGGCCAAAACCAAATTGCTCATCAGCAAAAAATAAAATCGTCAATAATATGAACCATCATTCTATTTAAAATAATTTTTTCAAAACAGTTTGCTTATTGAAGAAAGCAAACTGATTAAGCGATAACTAGAAGCCCTCAGCTGGATTTTTGTCCGGCTTCAAAATTGGAACAACTTTGGCGTTTTTCCATTTATCTGGGAAGTATGCTAATTGAAAAACATTTGTTGAATAAATTAACCAAAAGGATAAAGAGCTCTCAGGAAGTTTTTTGATAAGTATGTAGAAAAATACCATCATCACCCGGGCTTTCATATTTTTAAATTTTCTAGTAATAGATCTCACTTCATCCAAATTAGTTTCCAACGAAGGGTCAAAACATTATCTTGGTTGAGAATGTCTTCGAAGCTTCGTGTAACCTGATCCTCAATTGGACTAGTGAGACCTTAGATCAAAGTTATGGGCACTCTCGAACTGCTGAGCAAGTTTTTGAGCCTTTTCGCCATTTGTTAATAAAATTTTATTTCCCTCTTTAAGCGCTGGAATTGGCTTTTGAGGTTTTTTAAGAATTTTGTTAATTTCAAAAGGGTTTTCGACTGGGATCCAACTTCGAGACATTATCCTCAAAGTTGGTATTTCTCAGAATAGCGAAACGTTTTTTAATTTCATTTTGCAAATCTTCGCCAACAACTTTCAACGCGGGATCGCGAGTTGTTTGGTATTGCCTTCTTCTCACATTTTTAAGACGGATCAGTAGCTGAAGATCGTCGTCAATAATAATGGAGTTGAATTTAACTTCACATTTCGGAATTGTAATGCCTCTGGCTTCGACAATTAAATTTCTCAAAGATACGAGAGCATTATCAATATCACTTTTGGTATCGAGAGGAATATCAACATCAAAAATTCCTATCGATATACGTTTTATAGAATCCTAATCAGCTCTATGATAATTAAAAGTAGAGCTGATTGATTATAAATGGCTTTTTGTGAGATTTCAAATGTCACAGGAAGGTGATTAGAATCAAAAGTCAGTATGAGTTACCAATTGGCCAAACAGCGGACTTGAATCTGTTAAAACTAAATCAATTGTAGAAGGATTTCGACTGGAAGAAAACAAGTTGGTCCATTGGGATATTGAATAGTATAATATCCCGCAGAACAATTTTCAAATAAAATTTTACCATTGGAATTGCTTTGAGCATTATTCCATGAACGGTGTTTGGCATTGAAGTCACCAATTACGAAGCATTCAGATTTGTTGCGAGTTAGAATTTGAAGATCAGCTTTCAACAAATTCTTTTGCTGCCCATTGCATTCAAAAGGCAAGTAGGCTGCAATGAAGGAAAATTGCCCAAAATTTGATTCAACAGAAACTCCCAAGGTTTCTAAAACTTTGGTTTCGAACGAAGAAAATAATTTATGTTTGATACGTCTATTAATAACAATGGCGACCCCACCACAGGCACTGTTAGGACGATCGTTTCTGCAGATAAAATAGTTTGGATCTCTTTTAATGGAGAGTCCTGGTTTTGAATATGTTTCAGTTATAATGGCAATATGCAGATTATGAAATGCTAGGAAGTTGAATAATTCATCTTCCTTACCCTTTAGAGAGCGGGCATTCCAATTTAGAACTTTCACACAATTATTTGGATCCATTAAAACGGAGTCCGATAACAATTTTTTGTGTGTACTTTTGATAAAAACCTGAACAGCTTCAGGTATGGTATTTGTATTGAACATTGCATCAATCATGTGATGCAATTGTTCAGTTAAAAAATCAAAATCGGAACCAGTCATGCTACCTGAATCGGCAACATGACCGTTATTTTCCGTTGGGGCATGGGTATAAACCTCATTTTGAGAAGAGAAATTTTGTCTACCAGCAGCGATGTTTGCGTACGTAGGTACATTCGAAAAATTTGAATTTACTGAAGTGCTTGCTACCCGTTGACGAGCGGCAAAATTTGTTTGTGAATTGTGGTGGTATGAATTGCTCGACCGGTAACCGGTTTCTGAAATTTGAGCGTTTGAAAAATTTCTACCCGTCGAATCTGGGATCCGATTGAATTTCCCGTCATCAATTTTTGTACGGGAATTTAAACTTTTTGCGTGAAGGGCATTCCCAGAAATTGGATTTATGATTGCCCTACAGTTTGCGCACTTAAATTTATTGGAATCTTCTCTCACAGTGACATGCATCCTTGGCGTGAGAGGTTCCACCACAAATCATGCATTTAGCATCCATGTGACAATGTTTGGTTCCATGACCCCACTTTTGGCACTTACGGCACTGGGTAGGGTTTTGGAAATTTCCCCAGGCCTGCGGGAAATGTTCCCATGTAACACGGACATAATACAGGCCTTTTCCAAACTTTTCATATTATTTAGTTCACTTTTGTTAAATGAACTAAATAAAATTCTTGAGAAATGCCCTCTGGGAAGTACCAGATGGGATTTTTCATCTTAATTACTTGGACTGGTGGAAAATCCAAGTAATTGAGAAATTTCAATTTTAATCTCATCCAGTGATTTGTCATCACTGGGGAGACCTTTCAAGACGACTTTGAACAATCGCCCAGTTTTGTCGTCGTATGTGAAGAATTCTATGGCGCTTCAGTTAAATAGTGAAGAAGACGTTTGCGATCGTCAAAGGATCCCGGCAAAACGCGGCAGTCACCCTTCCTAGTAATCTGAAATGAAACCTTGATCCCCTGAAGGTTACTTCAAGATTTCATTCCGAAAGCCAGAAAACTCGGCAACAGATACCACAATTGGCGGAATCTCTTTGTTTTTTCGCATGAATCGAATCACCTGGGCTAAAGGTAGATTCGATTTGCTCAATTTCATCATTAATCAAATCGAACTGATTGCTCAGTTCGATAGGAGAAGAAACAAAGTCAACATTAGATTTAGAAGGAATATTCCAAAGTCTCCAGCCTTCTATTTTTTTCCGCGCTTTGGCAGGAGGTTCTTGAAACTTTGTTTCTTAGAAGGAAGTGGAGAATTTAGAGATTCCCCCTTCCTCTTGCTTTTGTTAATACTCATTGCTGAGCGTGAAGACGTGACCTTCTAAGGTTTTTTTTCCAGAACGGTATCTTTGCAGGATGACCACCGCTTGTCGGAATTTTACTTCCGCAAACGGGTCCAACGTAAAACGAAGGCACAGGTCCTTACAAAGATCGTAACGGGACCAATAGGTACAAAAAGCGCTGTGAAGCACCGTTGAAATTAAAATAGCTTCGGGTAGTATTAAAAACTTCCTTCCGCAAAGAGAGAAAGAACCGCACAGCACGAAAGCACGATGCGGTCTGATGTTCCTTTTGCTGATTCACTTTATTCCTTTGTGGACAAGCATCCTTTCGATGACCTTCAGCTCGACACAGAAAGCATTTGTTCCGCAAATCCTGGTAGAACACCATTCCCTTCCAGTTCGACACTTCGAGTGAAGGAGGAATTTCTTCTTCACATCGATATACACACCTCTCACACCGGTGTACAAATGATCCAGGCCAATGTTTGGCGGAAATTTTCCCGAACCACCTGATCAACTTCTCCATACTCCGCCGCTGTTTTAAGACGTTATCCGGTAATTCTGGTGGCAAATCAAACACTCTGATAAATTGTACATTGGTACCGGCAACCGTCATGTTGACTTCCACAGACATTCCACTGGCATAGCTGAATTTTCGTGGTTCCATATTCTTCCTTAACGAGTCTTGCATCGCGTCAATGGATACAAACTTCACAAACAGCGATCGATCCAGTGCTGTTTTGTATACCGTCTCCATAAGCGATACATCGGTATCCAATTGTCGTAAAATCCAGCAACTTCCACCCATGTCGGACGGGAGCGCTTAAGGAAAACGAAATTGGACTGTATTGATAATCATTTCGCACGTTCTAATCGCCTGCAGTGGAGTGGAACCGTACGAACAAGAAACGAATAAGCGAAACAAGAAACAATGCTGTGTGGTACCTACAGTGCCAGTCTTTATCACAGTCCGAGAACAATCTAGCTGCTACACATCCGCGCGCGACGAGAGCAAAACAACAACCTAGGAGAAAATACCTATTCTTGGCAGAAATTAAATGCTTTTTGTCCGCTGCCAAGATTTACATCTTTTGTCTTTTGTAATGCCTTTAGAAGTTCTTAAGCAAAAAGTCTATCAACCAGTTTCAAAGTTTGATACAACTTTGCTTCTTTGCGGTGCTTATATGATATGTTTGTTTTCACAAAAAAAAAAATCATAGTAAGTTTTTGTACAAGACACGACCGCTCGACGTAAAGTACGTAAACCAAATCTATATACACATAAGAATGGAATTTTTGTCTGTCTGCCCTATATAGACTAGGGAAACGGCATGAACATTTGTATGTAGAGGTTTTTGGGAACGATGAACATTCTTATGATGGTATTAGGACCCCTCCTCTTCTGGAAGGGGGATTCCCCATACAAAATGAAGTACAAATTTCTGCTTTTAATCGAAAAATTAATCTAAAAATGGAATCCAAATTTGCTAATTTCGAATACTTAACCTTTTAAATAATGTAAAAAATATATAATTAATCAATTTTAGGTGAAACGAAGCTCGTCGGTTCTGGTAGTATAGTATTCTTCTTCTTATTGGCATTACATCCCCACACTGGGACAGAGCCGCCTCACAGCTTAGTGTTCATTAAGGCACTTCCACAGTTATTAACTGCAAGGTTTCTAAGCCAGGTTGCCATATTTTGCATTCGTATATCATGAGGCTAAGCACGATGATATTTCTTTTATGCCTAGGGAAGTCGAGACAATTTCCAATCTGAAAATTGCCGGTCAGACCGACACCGGGAATCGAACCCAGCCACCCCTCAGCATGAAAGTTCTATGAGCTTTGTAGCCGCGCGTCTTACCGCACGGCTAAGGAGGGCTCGTTAATATAGGTAGTATAGTATATTAACAATATATTACACCTCGTGAGTCTTCATATGTTGAATAATGGGCAGCACTGTCTCTACTTCCAGGTTGCTGAGCCAATTCCAGCATTTTACAATTCACGTTTCACAGTTGAAGAATCAGATAATACCTAAAAGTAGGCAATTATTTATGGCTGAAATGCGCCAAGGTGCAGGAATGTGGGAAATGGTTTTGTTTTTTTAGATGAGCTTGGAAAGTATTGAAGTTGCAAAAGGAAAGCGGGTCCTCTGTCAGCCACATAAGGGTTAAAAATACTTTACGGCGTTAAGCTATCACTTTTGATATAATGGTCATGCGTAAAATCTGAATGGAAGCGTTTGTATTTTCAACACCTTTTTTTTGTCCGGTATTTTGCATAAAAATCAAAATCACATAGAATTGAGCGTGGCATCTTTTTAGCGTGTGAGTTTGATATGCTGACAAACATATTCTCTCGCTCTATTCCGAGGTGTGCAAAGGCTGTCAAATAGAAAACGAACAGTCCTGATTTTTATTTAGTTACAATATAGAGCAAATATTGCATAAATTTGTTCTTTCAGTGGTGATAATCAAGTGGTGATAAAGTGTAAAAGTAGTTCCACGTACTTAATTTGTCGTGCCATACGCAATAAAGAGGAAGAAGTTCAGGCGATCCAAAAAAGTAAGTACCAGTTTGCTTTTCGTGCGCTGCTTTCTTTGGCAAATGCAATAATGGCAAGGTGATTTCGTAGATGCAAATTTGTTTCGGTGATTAATTCCTGAAATATTGCTACTTTTACACAAACAACTTATCTCAAATGGAAAAGCTTAGGACTTGAAATTGTGTGATTGAATCAAAATTATGTTCATAAATAGAGTATGTTTGCTGGAAAACGCAAATATTGTTGAGGGTGCCAACAACTGTCGTACCCTGCCAATGCCGTATTCTACCCTATAATATGTTTTAAAAAATTAAACTTTTGATTAGGTTCCAAACCCGATCAAGCAACAAAATTGCCAGCATTGAAAAGCATTGGAAGTTTCCTCAATAAGCTCCATGAAAAAACATTTCACGCATCCTCAACGCAATCGTGAGAGTTGTTTTTATTTGAATGTAGTGAAGTTTTCTACAAAGCTTAAGGAAAAATAGTAAATATTATTTATGGATTTAGAAGGACAAAGCTCATAAAATGGTTCGCTTTCAAAGAAGAGGCTGGACTTCGATTGATAAGCATACGCATTTTTCGGATGGAAAAGGTTGTTAAGAAATAAAGCGGTTGAAGTACAATGAATTTATCTGATCTGCTCCATTGATTGTAATATCAATACATTATCCAGGGACTTTAATATTATCCGATGACAAATTTGTATAGTCGAAGTGAACAAACAAAGCACATCTTCGGAATTCTTGGTAAGTACAATTAAAGAACGAAAAACAACATAAAAAAATCATACTCAATGATAATAGAGTCAGAGGAGGACACCACTCAGTTGCAAAGCACGCTGTAGCTCCCCAAAGGCAGTGTCCTTACGCCAAGTGGTGCCGTACCTAATAACAGCAACCGACGCCGCTGGTGGTCATATCACTATTAGTTTAAATACAAAGAGTTAATAAAACAAAAAAAATACGCTTTTGCTGTTAATTGAATGGCATTTACAGCCGACAAAAATGATTTAGCATAGTTTTGGCCATTGCTTTTATTACACTGCGTACTCTCTATGTGCGGCGTACGCTGACAATTTAAAGTATCTCGAACTGTGGAAGTTCAACAAAATTAAGCTAAATTTTAGATAATTTAGGCAGATTATCAAGGAACCAGATGAGTTAACAATACTATACGCAGTTTCAAAGCAAACATGGAGTTAAACTAGATATTGATTCGAATTATAATACATTAGTATTGAACATTAAATATATATTGAACCGGAATGATTTCGCAAATAGAATTTATTGGAACCTTGAACAGCTTTCCATTACCGCTTACCAAAACTTTTCAACTTCGATTGAGTTTTCTCCGTTAAAAAAAACTGTTTCTGAGGAACAAACAGTAGTAGGTTGAAACATAAAAAAAAATTAAATGAGTTTTTATTTCACCGAGAAAAACCATGGCGTTTATCGCAATGTTTTTGATTCGTCAATTTCTATTTCAACATTGGCACAATTCCCAAATTTAATCTTCAAAATGTGTACTTCGCTAAATTCATGTCTGCTGTGGAAATGTTCATTTGGCATAACAATGTAGGAATGTTTAATTTAGAAAGGAGACATTTTTTTTGCCATATGCAAAAGAGGGTTTAGGACTGCAAGATTTGGTTGTCAAATATATCTAATGCAGCATTCAAATTTGTTATAGATTTTTTGAAAACTAATTTGGATTTCATGCTAATTCATTTTACATATTTCAACTTTTTGTTCCATGCCTACTTTTGTCGATTGTTAAAACAAGCAGGCATAGGCGATATAAACAGGCATTCGGGCTACAGTAATGCAGGAATCGAAAAAGTCCCTATAACTTCACACAGCGTAAACATTGCTATGTCAAAATAAATCTATCGTAATCACGCTTATAAATGTTCTAATCTTAACTCAATTAGTAGTCCATCCTGGATTTCTTTATTTATGTTTCGATCGCGTAAATTATTCAATACGCTGATCACGCCTTATATTTCGTACCTTGCGTGCTACAGCACCTACTGTTGTAAAATGTAATTAATTTGATACCTTAACCGAATCGACACAACCGCCCGCAACCATACCGGCCTAAAGACTCTACGATTCGGAAAAATGCTAACTATCTACGGTGGTCCTGCTGGTTTTACAATTGGCCTTAATTTTTGAAAAACGATGACATGGATCACTTGGTTTAACGAAAAGACAAGTTGGATATTGGTATATTGGATACTACATTTAAACCTTCTATGTTCATCATTTACTAAACTGGGACATTGCCGCATTAATACTTTTTCTACTATAAGCATTGCAAAATTAATTGTCAAGGTACTGTGCTACCCATAACTTCATAATTCTACCATATTAGATAGAAAATCAATATAAGCATGATGGTAACCGTTATATGTTTGCAGTGGCACACTCGAAAGTATTACATCGTGCAAAAAAAAAAATTGGTATCACTTAACTATGAATCACAGGTAAAAATGATTACCAAAGAAAACGCGGAGATTGCATTGAGGCGGTGTATTGATTTCGTTGCCGCCAAAAACGTATCTCGATTGTCAGATACAGCATTTTTATGAAATGCAACAACCTCGAACATCAGGTTGTGAAAACCATCTACAATCGACTCTCTACATCTCGATGTTCTTTATCTTGATATCTCTCCCTATGTCCTCGGTCCCTTCAATGTACATACATTTGGGCTTTCTACATCCCGATAATCTTCATATCTCGATATCACTTCATCTCGATGTGTTCTGATCATATTTTGTTCAGGATTATCTTCCTCATGTCGTCATATACTTTATTAAAATTTGTAGAAAGCTACTAGACGTTACAAGATAACACACTTTAAATCGATTTCACAGATTTCGGTGAATTTGCTCAATTCACCGAAATCTAATCAGCAGATTTTGTTCTGGTAATTATTTCACCGATTTCATGTGATATATTTCCTTTGTTCAACTGTCAAAACTACCAAAAAAATCTTGTAAAATTCTACTCGGAATAGTTCTTGGGTTAGTTGAGATTTCGGTGAAATTTCACAGAAATCTGCGATTTATTTTAAGTGTGAAGATTGTCGCTTCAGTTCCCTTTGTTCTGCTGTCCGAAACATGTTGGGAACCGAACGGTCAAATCGTACATATGTATTTTTCCTTCATTGACATTTAGCACCCTATCCTCGCCAGCAAATGATGTTCCGGACAACGACAACAGCGACAATCTTAATCTTGTAACTAAAATATATTTTTACTAGACCAGCGGTTCTCAACCTTTTTCTTGAGAGGTACCCCTTGTAGCTTTTGCATTACTTAAAGTACCCCCTTTTTTCTGTGAATGAAAATAAATGTATAAGAGACATGAAAAATAGACCTTAAAACCAACGGGATATAGGGTTCTCCATGAAGTTGGCTCAAATTTTCATTATTTCGCGAAACTTCCCAATACAAATTTAGTTTATACATCAAGCTTCCTAAAGGAAGGTTCCGATCCATTTGAAAAAGGCCTATTAAAAGCAGGCTTTCGAGCTGCTTGGAAAGAGGCTTCAAAGAGCTTCCTACAGGATTTTTATGGCTATTGGCTATGGCTTCTAGGCCTCTTGAAATGATGCTTCTGGGCCTCTTGAAAGGAGGCTTCTGGGCGTCTTGAAAAAAGAAAAAAGGCTTCCGGGCCTCTTGAAATGATGCTTGAAATGATGCTCTTGAAAAAAGGCTTCCGGGCCTCTTGAAAGCAGGCTTCCAAACCTCTTGAATGGAGTCCTCCGATCCACTCGAAAGGAGGGTTTAGAGCCACTTGAAAAGAGGCTTCCAAGCTTCTGAAAAGGTGGGTTCCGGTTCCGTGTCTTTTGCAAGGAGGTCTCTTAAAATGAGGTGTAAACACTTGTATCCGGCCATCTCACTATGCAAATTTAAGAAACATATTAAGCTCTTTTAGTGGAACGTATTCACCTGTCATAAGACTATTATTCCATTTAATTCCACCACTTTGCAGTCTTTACAGATACGTATTTTGACCTCAACTGTAAGTCCGTCTTCAGTGTCTCGTACTTGACTTCAGCAGAGTCAAGTACGAGACACTGAAGACGACCTTATAGTTGAGGTTGAAATACGTACATATCTGTAAAGATTACATCGTGGTTGAATTAAATGGAATAGTGCTAAACTCGTCCTCTGACAGCATGCAGAACTGTGATTCATACGATCCACAATTACACCGTTCTTCTTACAGCCGTCTCACAGACGTAGAGGAAGATCTTTTGCATGCGGACGTCCCAACATACATAATTGTGATCCATCCGATCCACAATCACACCATTATTACAGGTGTCTTACAAACACAGATGAAGATTTTTTGCATGCAAATGTATCTTATCTTCTTCTAACTCTTGCATGTAGGTGCCCATGATGTAAAATTGTGATTCAGCCGATCCACAACCACACCATCCTTCTTACGGATATCTCACCAGCGCAATATTTCATATCCAAGTGTCCCACCACACATAATTGTGATTCATCTGATGCACACTCACGGGTGTCCCTCCAATACAGAGGAAGACATTTTTACTTGTGGGCATCTTATCACACATAATTGGGATCCATCCTATCCACAATTACACTAATTTTCTTGTGAGCGTCCTATCAACGGTAGGATACGGGGTTTCAAAGCAAGACCATGCTGAAGGTAGCTGGGTTTGATTCCTACTCAGGTCTTGAAAATTTTGGGCTTGGAAATATTGTCGACTTCCCTGGGTATAAAAGTATTATCGTGTTAGCCTCATGATATAGTTACGAATGCGAAAATGGTAACTTGACTTAGAAACCGCACAGATAACAAATATGGAAGACAGTTCAATAGCCATTGTTTTGTTCGCATTTTCAAAAAATAGATACTTGGAGGTAGTGATAAGGAGTTTGGATTTGAGATGAATTCTCTTGATTTTTGTAGACAAACTATGATAATGATAGCAGTGATAATTTGAAATTATTTTTGCACTTGGGTCTGTCCATTCTAGTAACAACAAACAAGGACATGCTAACGACATGCTGAATACGAGAATCTGCATCGAGGGATTTTAGTAATAATGGGAACTGACGTACTTCAATGTTCAAATTTATTGTTCTAACCAAACCAACCAGTGTCACCAAACTACCGACAGACCCACTCCAGAAACTTATATATCTTGATCCGAATTGGTCTAGGGTTTGTATACGACTTGGTCCAATCTCTATTCCTACCTTCTACAAAATTCTCTCCAAAGTTGAATATTTAGTTAATATTGACTCCTACAGTAGTTCTTTCAAACGACCGATCAAGTCACTCTGGAGATGGATTTTTCAAAGTAGGGTTCTTCTTGATGCGGCTAGGTTCAATAAGGATCCAATCATCTATCGGCACACTTGAGAGTTGAATTATATTGGTCTAGCTAGTTCCACTAGTTCGTGAATTGGTGAGGTGAGTTTAGTCGGCATTGCTGTTTGAGTTCAACACTCCAGCTTGGTGGTAGCTTGGCAACAACTAAGCACGTGTGCTTGGTCGTGCGTAAATCCATTCTCACTAGTAAAAAAAGGATTCATAAAGCAAAAATTCATTAGGTTCATCACGCAAAGAAAAGGTTCTTAATCTTTCTGCTGTTATGAAAATATGTGTTTGGCATATGCAAGAAAGTAAGGGGTGTCTAATAAAGGTTCCGTCATGGAAGCTGGGCGTCTACGCTACGGCTCTGGCGGTATATACACAAAGGCTACTCTCATGTAAAATGTCCGGAGAATCAATCGCTTCTCGTCGCCCTGAATATTGAGCGCCCTCAGGTCCTCTTCAACTGCAAAAAGCCATCGTGTACGCGGCCTTCTCCGAAGCCTGCGGCCTCTTCCGGGTTCTCAACTAACATTATCTACGCTTGCTTTCCTCCGGCAGTGCCACGAACAACGTGACCAGCCTACCGTAGTCTGCCGTAAGGTTGTATAAGCCATTACTATCTGTTCTTTTATACACCTGGTGCAGTTCGTGATTCATGCGACGCCGCCAGATACCGTTCTCCTGTTTACTGCCGAGTATTGTCTGCAGCACCTTACGCTCAAACACTCCGAAAGCTCTCCGATCAGAATTCCTTTAACGTCCAGCGTTTCATGGCCGTATAAAGCCACCGGAAGAATCATGGTAGTATATACAGCGCGAGTTTTGTTTTCGTTTGCAGACTGCGGGACTTAAGCTGGCTACGAAGTCCGGTAATAAGCCATAATTTGCAGCTGCACACGCTCTTTCACCTCGCGGGCAACATCATTATCGCACTTCACTGATGTTCCAAGATACACAAATTCCTTCTACCACTTCAAATTTTCAGCATCATCTAGCACCATTTCGCTACCACCACCACTAATGAACCCACGTTGATTGCCAGCGACAATGTACTTCGTTTTGATGGTATTGCTCGTGAGTACAATCCTTGCTGTCTCCGTCTTAAAATGCACAAAAGCAAATCCTATTTATATACAAGTGATTTTGTGATAATATACCGCTTCTTTGCACAATTCAGTTTCTCCTAATCGCTCCCTCGAGCGCTATATTGAACCTGCTTTAATCCATCTAAGGTAACAAGAGATGTCGATATTTCATCCGCAACCCTTATGTTTCTGATTCCGATCCGTCCAACGTTATAATGAATCAGCCACAACAGTTTCTGCCGGAAAACCATGTTCAAGCATACTTTGCCATAATTCATTCCGTTTCACTGAATCGTACGCCGCCTTGAAGTCAATAAACAGATGATGTGTCTGCAAGTTGTACTCCCGGAATTTAATATCAAGGATTTGTCTCAGGGTAAACACATTTTGATCCTGTCGTTGATCGGCCCTCACGAAAAACTCTGCTTGGTATTCGCCGACGAAGGACTCTTCAAGCGGTCTCAATCTGTTGAACAGTGAATACGGGACATAATTTTTGTACGCCGGAATTAAGGAGGGTTATTCCTCGGTAATTAGTGCACCTGTGTCTGTGCCCTTTCTTAAAAGAGAGCAAATGAGGCCGTTCAACCAGCTGGCAGAGCAGGCATTTTCTCATGTCTTCCCATATTTTCGATATGGGCTATGGTGCAGAACTTCATAAAAGCTGCTTACCGCTATGTTTGACAAGTTGCAGCCGGGAGCTGGTCCTTTCCGTAAGCCTTATTTGCTTTTCAGATCTTTGGATTCAAACAGCTTTTTAACTCATTTAGTGAAGGCGACTCCATAGCTAATATTCATCGTCGCCAATATTTATTCTGTTCACCGATGAATTGGTCATCATCGCACTATTCACCAAAGTCTCAAAGTGTTGCTTCCAATTCGCAGTTACTTCGGTTTTATCTGTCAGCAAAATTCCCTTTGTTGGTCGTTGCACATGACGGGAGATGGCGCTGTCTTTCTCCGCACGCCATTGTCAAACTCATAAAACCTCCGCATATCGTTCTGCCCATTTTTTCCTGCGCCTCGCTTTTCACTTGTTCTTCATATTTGTTTGTCTTTATTATCGAGACTTTCAGCCCGAGGCTGGCTCGTCTCGTAGTTCTTCATATTCTTTCTTCTTCCTGCGGTGGGTTCGTTTTTCAGCTGCTCTTGCTTTTTTGAACAGATCTCTTTTCGATCGGCTTCTGGCAACGTTCTTCTCGTCTATCACTCTCTGACACTTCACATCGAACCAACCCGTCCTGGGTCGCCGTTGTGCAGTGCCTATCACTTCTCGTGCTGTTGTGCTCACCGCTCAGTGGATCGACTCCCATAGATTGTTGATGTTGTCGCCAATGCTGATTGCACTAATCCGTTCTTCGAGCTTCTGGCGGTACTCAGCCGATAATTCTTCCGCCGACAATCGCTGGATATTGTAACGCATCGTTCGCCAGATCTTTAGTTCGATACAGTTTCCAACCGTGATCACCTATTACTGACAACGTAGGAAGTACTCAGAGTCCATGTTCGGACCTCTGAACTGTCACATCGATAACTTCTGAGAAATGGCGCCCATCCACTGTAGAACATGGTCTATCTGGGCCCTGTAGCATAATTTACTAATAATATTAGCTATATAAGTTATGTTATAAGTCAACAAATTATGCGTACTTTGTAATTTGCGTCGCATAATAATGTTTCGCTAACTAATAATATTAGTACTTGTATTATTAGTAAGGTTGAACACAAGTCCGTTTGTGTCTATTTACCTGCTAAAATTCATCCGACAGTTCACTGTCAATGTGGAGGTAAAACGATTTGTTTACGTTTGTTTGCAAATTTGTGGATAGAATATATATTTTGACTGCGAGTAGTAAGGTAAATTTCCAACACTCTCTGTAAATTTATTGATTCCGGTGGTTTAAGCTTAGTTTGTGGCATTGGCATTTTTAACGAAGCCAATCTAATGCACACTGGAGTCGTTTTTACGTGGTCTTTGGGATTGACTTAAGTTTTAATTAAGGCGATTTGTAAGTTACGCGAACGTATGCTCCATGACAAATCGCATCCCGCTAGACTAGTTTGTTGTGGGTTTTTGAAGAAGGTTTAATTTACGTGTATTGTGAGACTTACGCGGGTTTAGGTTTTATTTCTAATTCGATTATGAAATTCTGACGATTTCTTTTTAGTCTAAACTAATAACTGATGAAAATATCGTAAATAAATTTCTACTCAGAATATAGGTAGCTATTCTTTTGTTTCCCATGATTTTGTCGTTAAATATAAAGCGATATGCATGGTCTTAAATGAGATTGTTTAGTATTATAATACAATAATACTAAATAAAACAATAATATTAATTTCAGTAAATTAATATATTCTCAATTTTGAGATGAATAAAGTCAACATTGGGTAAACTAAACCCAGCTTTGGTTAATATCTTTTGAGTGGATTAAGTTAAACTACTGTGTTAGGGAAACTCCATTTCACCTCAAAATTGGGTTTTGGTCCCAAGTACGGATTTGAGCTAAAACAATCCACTTTTGAGTAGTTTTGTTTCATACTTCTCAGTGTTATATCGGAATGAGAAATTTATTCTTATTGCACAGTATTTCATTATATGGTTAACGGAAGCAACTAGAATAATAGTTTCTTTCTCTGTTAAGTCGCTAAAAGTAATAAAACGATATTTAATTGCTTTGCACTATTAAAAATAATAAAAGTAAAAGCTACTTGTAAATTATTAAATTACAGCAATTATTCATACTGGTAAAAGAAACTACTATGTCAATGCCAATAATTTGTACTTTGTATTTTCTTTATGCAACAGTTACTTAAAATTCCACTAATATTACAGTGCGGTTTACTTGTAATATTAGTCTTGTAAATTCATACTTGTAGATTCATTATGTAACAGAAAAATACAAGCCAAGCTACTCTACTAATATTATTAGTAAAATTTCGATTTTATGCCACAGGCCCCTGGTTGCAAGTTTCACCACGGTGTCTCCAGGTGAAAAAGCTTTCGGATGTTCTTTCAGCAGTGTAGGTGCTACTTGATAACCATCCTCTGACAGCAGCGAAATTTACGGTAACTATTGTCGGAATATTCCCACAGTGCAACGGAGAGGAAGATCTTTACATGCGGGCGTTCCCTCAAGAGAAATTGTAATCCATTGAATCCACGATTAATTCATTCTGTTTGCGGGCCAGCCACCCAGGGCTCCCAATAAGGAGGAAGAAACTCTTGTTTGCAGGCGTCTCACCACGCAAAATTCATCTGATCCATAATTGCACCATTCTTCTTGCGGGGGTCTCACCAACGCGAAGAGAGATAATCTTACACGCGTACATCCCACTGCAAATAAAAGTGATCCAATCCAATCCAATCCACAGTTACATTATTCCTTTTGCGAGCGTCCTACCAGCGCAGAGAAAGAAACTCTTGTATGAAGCTGTCCCATAATGCAGAATTGTGATACATTCGATCCACAATTGCACCAATCTTCGCAAAGGCTGAATTTTGAAATGGGGGCTTTCTATTAGGGGCCGTCCAGAAACCACGTGGTCACATAGGGGGAGGGGGTTTGAAAATGACCAATGATAAGCCACAAGGGGTAGGGGTGTTGCTTCCGAACCACGTGGTTTTTTTTAACACGAAAATTTTTGGTAACAACAATAGCGGTGTAAAAAATACAAATCATCAAAATTTAATGATTTAATCATTAAACGCAAAGCGCATCTTAGGGCCGATGCCTCCACGTGCAGCGTCTTTTCAATTCAGTGTTAAAATGAATTTAGCATTAAGCCATCGAGAAAAACCTGGTAACGCAGCGTCGGTCGCGTAATGCCGATGCATATCTGAGCGGCTTGGCCAACTTAGCTTTAGATCCTATTTCCATAAAAAAAAAAATAAACAAAAAAGAGGGTTGCGTTTCAGTCTCAATTTTCACAAAAAAAAATTGGGAAAGAAAAATGAAAAAATATTTTCTAAAAAATCTGCCGCAGATGGTTTTTGCATCACGCTGCCGACACTTTTGTAACAAAGGACTACAGCTAAGCAATTTTGAAAACTTACCACAGCTTTTACAATAATTCAAGAAAAATCTTCAAAAGGAATGTCTTGTGGATGAACCAGGAAAAATCCAGTAAAAAATTTCCCAAAACTTTGACCTTACTTCATACAATCTCGATAAAGTGCTAGCATTCAGAATGTTTTTGAATAATTCCCTCTGGAAAATTTTGCCACAAAATTGGTCATGAAAAAAAACAAAATATCGCCAGTGTAAATGCTGAAAAAAATCCATGTAGAATTCTGTCTGAAAATTCAAAACAGTCTCGTGGTGGAAATACATATAATTTTGGTGGAAAAAATGTTTGGATTTTCATATTTATTTTACATTCTAATGAATTTCTTCGACAAGTTTCTTCCGAATCTTCACCAGAAATTCTATTTCATTTCCAAAATAAGTTTTTCGAGCATTTTAGGGAGTGCACTTCAAAATGTTTAGTCTCCAGTTAGTTTTACGAGCAAAGCGCATAGGATTGCTAAATCCGGAGACAGACGAGTTCGATTCTCGTTCCTGTCTAGGATGTTTTCAAGTGTCAAACATTGTCGATAATCTCTAGGTATACTGTATCCTTCTGTACTTGCTACACAAGATATATAATCGTACAATTGCTGGCATTTAAAACTTTCAATTTGAATCTGAGGAAATGCTAATAGAATAAACTAAGTTGAAAAGCGGTATCAACTTCCAGTTGGAATATGGAGTTTTATAGAAGAAGAAGTGAAGATTTCTTAAATTTTTCTTAAGAAAAATCTTCTGAATTTTCATGAGAAATTAAATAGCTAAATGCCACATAAAACACTTTGATATTACTCGTTGATTTTTTGTTTTTGGATTTTTGTTTTCAACTTTGGAATTTTGAAATGAAATTTTTACGCTTCCTTGTGAGTTCTATCATATTTTTAAATTTTCCAAATATTTTTTTCATTCGAGGTATTATTTAGAATTTCCATGGAAGAGTCTATGGATTATCTTCAAAAATGCTTTGGATTTTCAAATATATCAAATCTTTTTAGAATTCTCAAGGTTCGTTTTTTTTTAATTTGCACCATAAATTCTTCCAAAATTTCATGGGAAATTCATTCTTCTTTCGAAAGTCATTTTTGATTTCTTTCGTAGGTTCAGCTAAACATTGCTTTAAATCTTTACCACAGTACAGGTTAATAAGAAATGATTTTGTACCAAGGAATTTTCACATCAGAAAATCTTTAAAATTTTGATTTAATTTCTTTCTATGGAATTCCTATTTGAACGTTTCTAAAGTACAACCTTCACAAGTACTACAAAAGTGCATTTTTTTTTGCATATTTCCACTTGGCAAATCATCGAAATATCCTCGGAAACGGTCATTATTGGTGTTTTAGATGGTTCCTTTTTTCGATTTTCTACTGGAAAATCTTAGAAATTTCCATCTGAAATATTTTGGTATACTTCAAATAATTTCTTTTGGAAATTAAAAAACTGCTGAAAATTTCTAAGATTTTTTTGAAAACTGAAAAAATTTCCATTGGAAATTTAGTATAATCTCCTTTGAAGATTCATTAAATTTGCCCAGGATTTTGAAAAAATCTTTAGAGATTCTGTAAAAAAGCAAGCTGGATTTTTTTTTCAGCCTTATGCCGGAAGTTCTTCGGAATTTGATTATTATTTATCATCAGACTAAGGCTGAAGTGGCCTTGTGCTGCAATAATATAAAGACTTCTCCCATTCAGCTCTCGGTCCATGGCTGCACTTCGCCAACCACGCAGTCTGCGGTGGAGGGTCCACAAAGTCGTCCTCCCTCCTGATTTCCGATCCACCTTGCTCCGCTGTGCACCTCGCCTTCTTATCTTCCCATCGGATCGTTGTCGAGAACCATTTTCACCGGGGATTACTGTCCGACATTCTACATGTGCCCGGCCTTCCCACTGCAGTCTTCCGACTTTCGCGGTGTGAACGATGGATGGTTCTCCCAACAGCTGATGCAACTCGTGGTTCATTCGCCTTCTCCACGTACCGTCCGCCATCTGCACCCCACCATAGATGGTACGCAACATTTTCCGCAACAACTCCACGAGCATCGTCCAGGTCTCGTGTCCGTAGAGAACTACCGGTCTTATAAGCGTTTTGTAGATAGTCAGTTTGGTACGGCGGCGAACTCTATTCGATCGGAGCGTCTTCTTGCGGATCCAAAGTACGCATTGATTTCCAGCCACTATGCGTCTCCGAATTTCTCTGTTGCATCGCTATCGATGGTCACCAGTGAGCTCAAGTACACGAATTCCTTCAACCACCTCGATTTCGTCACCACCGATAGAAACTCGTGGTGGGTGGCTCACATTGACCCTCTTTTGAGCCTCTTCCTTATCATGTACTTCGTCTTCGACGTGTTGATGACTAGTCCAATCCGCTTGGCTTCTGCTTTTTCTAGTCTGATGTAGGCTTCCCTCCATCCTCTCAAAGTTACGTGCCATGATATCAATGTCGTCGGCGAAACCAAATAACTGATTTGACCTCGTGAAAAATCGTACCACTCGTGTCAATCCCTGCCCTTCTGCATTACTCCCTCCAAAGCGATGTTGAATAGCAGACACGAAAGACCATCATCTTGCCGTAACCCTCTACGGGCTCTTCGAAGGACCTCGAGACTTCGGAATTTGATGTTTATTGGAATTTTCATGCATTTAGGATCCTTCTACGGATTCTTCTAGTTCTTTAAAATTTCTACCGAACCTTTTTAGGAACTTTTCCACAGAATTTCGAAAAAATCAAGTTGAAATACTCAAGATTTTTCCTTGGAGATCTGAAGAATTTCTTCTAACTATTCTGAAGGGTTTCCCTGCAACTCCAGAACAGTCTATTCTTGAAAATTAGGAAGATCTTGGAATTTAAAATTCATCCATAATACATGTAGGCAATTATTTAGGATTTAGGAAGCCTAGTTCTTATGATATTGAATTTCAATAGGGCTAACTGATCGAAAAATTTAATAATGCACCTAATTAGAACATTTAGGTGTATTTTTAAATTTTTCAATTCATAATGCACAAAATTCTAGTAGTATGTATGAAAAAGGTTAAGACATAGAGAAGCCATTTAAAAAATCAACATGAAATTCTAAATAAAATGCTTTTTAAATTCATAAAAGGGTCTTAGAAATCCAAGAAGAGTCCGGCGATATGAAAAAAAGTGGCAGTGTTCCAGAAAAAACACTCCAATTCCTAAAAACAATCTAGGGTAATAAATAATAGTGTGATAATAATGATTGAAATTGAATTCCAAAACAAATCTCTCAACCCTTTCAGGACGGATGGGTCATATATGCCCAGCGTTTTAGATTGGCTATTAAATCACAAAAGAGAGCTAGACCACCATTTTCTTCAGTAAAATTGTTCATCTAGATATTGGTTTTACAGAAAAAAATAGAAATTTGACTGACCCTGAAAACTCAGTTATCCGAAACTTTGGGAAGATTTCGATTCTAAGAGCATCCAAATGAAG
>NW_026942036.1:0-35188 GCF_024139115.2 Armigeres subalbatus
CGAATCAGATGTTTAGTCTGCGGATGATCCTTGATAAATTCCTGGAGTCCAACTTGCAGAGTCACCATCTGTTCATTGATTTCAAAGCAGCGTACGATTCAGTGAAAAGAAATGAGCTGTGGCAGATAATGTCCGAACATGGTTTTTCGGCGAAATTGATTAGACTGATACGTGCAACGCTGGATGGCCCGAAATCAAGTATTCGGAATGCAGGCGAAGTGTCAACTTCGTTTGTGACCTTAGACGGACTGAAGCAGAATGATGCACTTTCGAATTTACTGTTCAACATTACACTCGAGGGCGCTATTAGGAGATCTGGCGTGCAGAGGAACGGCACTATCATCACACGATCGCGTATGCTCCTGGGCTTTGCAGGCGACATCGACCTTATTGGAGAGGGAGACGGCGAGGATAGGCTTAACCATTAATTCTACCAATACAAAGAGGAAGACCTAGTGGTGTTGGTGCTGAGGTAGTGCTTGATGGGGATGTGTTTGAAGTGGTGGAAGAATTTGTTTACCTTGAAACGATTGTGACATGTTACAATGGCGTTTCCCGTAAAGTGAAAAGACGTATATATAAATACGTGAATAGGGCCTTCTACGGATTACGTAACCTTAGGTCCCGCAACATGCAGACGGAAACGAAATTTGCTCTATACAAAACTCATTTTCTACCAGTGATCCTTCATGGCAGCGGTTCTCAACCTTTTTCTTGAGAGGTACCCCTTCGAACTATTTTTTTCGCTGTGAATGAAAATAAGCATCACTTATGAGATGTATAAAAAACGGAACTGAAAACTAATGAGATATATCCTGCTTATGATCGCATATCAGTTCCATCTTTGCTGGATTTTGATAATATGCGATTTTGGGTAGTATGGCTCTCTATAAAGCTGACTGAAATTTTCGTTATTCCGTGAAACTTTGCAATTCAAATTTAGTTACATCAAGCTTTTTATAAGTCTTTGAGGACATGTGAAGGCTTTCGAGCCTCTTGAAAGTAAACTTGGGAGCATCCGAGCATCTTGAAAGGAGGCTTCCGAGCCTTTTAAAATGAGACATGAGAATTTTGAAAGGCCGCTTTTGAGCCTCTTGAAAGCAGGCTTTTGAGCATCTCTTCCTCTTCCTCTAAACCTCGTCAAAGAACGCTTTTCAGCATCTTGGTAGGACGCTTCCGAGCCTCTTGAAAGAGGTTTTCAAACTCCTTGAAAGAGGAATTCCAAACCTTTCTCTTGACTCTTGTCTCATGACAGGAAGCTTTCGAGCCTCACGAAAAATGGGAGGCATCTTAGCTTCTTAGAAGGAGTCTTCCAAGCTTCTTGAATTCCAAACCATTTGAAGGGAGGCTTCCAACCCTCTTGAAATGAGGCTTTCAAGCCTGTTGGAAGGAGGATCTGAGCTTCTTGATAGGAAGCTTTCGAGCCTCTTGAAAGGAGGCTTCCAAGCCTCTTGAAAGGAGGCTTCCAAGCCTCTTGAAAGAAAGTTTCCAAGCCTCTTAAAAGCAGGCTTCCGAGCCTCTTGAAAGGAGACTTCCGAGCCTCTTGAAAGAAGGTTTCTGAGCCTCTTGAAAGAAGGCTTCCGAGCCTCTTGAAAGGAGGTTTCTGAGTCTTTTGAAAGGAGGCTTCTGAGCCTCTTGACAGGAAGCTTCCGAGCCTTTAGACTTTTGACCTCAAGAGAGGTGGCTTTTGAAAGTAGGCTTCCGAGCCTCTTGAAAGACAGCTTCTGAGCCTCTTGAAAGGAGGCTTCTGAGCGTCTTGAAAAGAGGCTTCCGAGCCTCTTGAAAGGGTGCTTCTGAGGCTTATGGCAGGCTTTCGAACATCTAGAAAGTAGGCCTTTGAAAGTAGACTTCCGAGCCTCTTCAAAAGCGGCTTTCAAGCATCTTGGAAGGAGGTTTCTGAGCTTTTGATAACAAGTTTTTTGAGTCTCTTGAAAGGAGGCTTCCGAGCCTCTTGAAAGGAGGCTTTCAAGCTCCTTGAAAGAAGAATTCCAAACCTTTTGAAGGGAGGCTTCCGAGTCTCTTGAAAGGAGGCTTACGAGCTGCTCGGAAGAAGGCTTACGAGCTGCTCAGAAGAAGCCTCCCGAAAGACTTCGAAGAAGATTTTTGCAACGAAGCTACTGAGCTTTTTACAGGCTTTGATAAACTGATCGCATCGCCATGCATATTATGTACAATGCAAAGTTTTGGAATCAAACATAAAATAATCATCAAAACTAATAATAAGTTTTTATTGAAATGGTAATACATCCGCCATTAAGCAGTTTTGTCCGAGGTACCCCCTGGGGCCAGCGAAGGTACCCCCAGGGGAACATGTACCACAGATTGAGAACCGCTGCTTTATGGGTATGAAGCATGGACGTTAAAAGAGGCGGACAGGAGAGCTTTCGGGGTTTTCGAGCTAAAAGTGCTTTGTACAATACTCGGAGGGGAATTAGAAAATAGTGTCTGGCGCGGACGCATGAATCATGAGCTGTATCAGGTATACAAAGAAGAAAATATTGTGAATCGTATAAAATACGGCAGTCTTCAGTGGGCTGGTCACTTAGTGCGAATGTTGGAAGAAAGAATAGTGCAAACAATATTCAACAGAGAACTAGATAGATGCCGACGACTTCGTGGAAGGCCACGAACACGCTGGCTGCACGTGGTAGAATCGGACATGGGGACCCTAAACGTTCGGGGAAATTGGAGGAACACCGCCCAAGACCGACGATTATGGAGTTCTACAATACGCCAGGTATAGGTGTATTGACGCTGTAGATACCCAGGTATCCAGGTAGATAGACCTGATATCGATAGGAATTCTGATGTTGACGACGATCTCCAGCTACTGATTCGTCTAAAAAATGTAAGGCGAAGGCAATATTAGAAACGTTTCACTATTCCGAGAAATACCAACATTGAGAATAATGTCTCAATTTGAATCCTAGTTCGAAATTGACAAAAAATCCTAAACAAAACCTCTAAAGCCAATTCCAGCGCTTAAGGAGGGGAATGAAATGTTATTAACAAATGGTGAAAGGGGTCAAAAACTTGCTCAGCAGTTTAAGGTCAACTTTCCCAAAGAAAGTTTTTTGACGCCTCTAAGTATTTTTAAAATTTAAAACAAATCGAAAAAGTGCTGTTTTTTAAAGATTGGGCTGATTTTGAACGAACATCGGATGATTTTTTCAGGCCGGTTCACACGTGCAGCACTTTTTGGTTTTTGTTCTGGATTTTAAAAATAGTTAGAGGAGCCTTGGGCTGAAAGTCTCCTTAATAAATACATAAAAAAAATTAGAGGCATAAAAATATGGGTTCTTTGGGAAAGTTGACCTTAAATAAGCCAAAGAACACTATCATGGACATTTTTCTTCGATTAACATGTAGATGTTCTGACTGCTTTAGTATCTGTCTCTGCCGGAGGATCTTCATCGAAGACATCTCGTACTCTGTGAGCTGGCGGAATTTCCACGCGTCGACTTAATCACCAGCGAACTGTTCAATGCCATCTTTCTTCGCGCTGCTTCCCATTGTTGTACTCTGAATTCTTCACTGAATGTTAACTGCTTCCAAAAAACTCCAGCGAAGGCTTCAGATTCCACCAAATAATTTCTTGCCTTCTGTCTGCCGCAGTTATATGGCAATGCACGGAGAAATCTCATTCTCTTTCGTTCTTCATAATTTTTGACGTTTACTGGCCTTGTTGTTTTCTAATTTCTTTGCAGCGAGAAAGAGACAAAGCAGTCCGTGCAGTGCCCTATAGCCGGACTGGGCCCATAACTTGGAGTTATGTTTAGCTTCTAGGGAGGTTTATTTAGAATTGAACAATTTAATGGGGCAGTGGGATGTCATGTTTCATCAACTGCTACCTACTTTGATTGCTACACCTTCTTTGAATATGTTGTTGAATAATGTAGACAAACTTGAGCTTGAGTAATTTTTGATCGGTGGTGTGACAGATTTTGAACAGCAGACTCTGATGAAAAAATGTCAGCAGTGGGGTACACTGCCGCTAACCGCAAGTCGAGCACATCGGTAATGGAGGCCCATATACAGATGTGCTCGACTTGCGGTTAGCGGCAGTACACATCTAATTAAGTGTTTATTTGTAAGGTGATGCGATTCGAAAAAAGTGAAAATTAAAATCAACGTACCTGGAAGCGTCGTAATTATGATTTTCGTTACTTGTATTTTTTTTAAAGAATAATTTGAATTGTGACGTAAAAAGAGAATTGAGTTCAATGCTGCACAGATGGAAGCACGGTAACTCGCTAACGTATGGAATTTGAAATCCTGAAGAGTTACCTCCGTGCCTCCGTCTATCATAAAGAAACACCTACCCAGTAGCGCAAAATGCATTATTGTTTGCGTGTATACGTGTGATGCCATGCGACTAAAAACTACACACCAAGACGTTGGACAAATGACCAATACACATAAAACCGGATTAGAGACATAACAATAGTCGGATTAGTGAACTGAAAAAAATGATTTTGTATGCTTTCGACAGTAAATTAAGGTTAGAATAACAACCACAGTTGACATAACCACAACATTGATAAGTTATTATTATTAGCGAACACATACGTAAGACTAGCCTAGGAACAAAATTAAAATCATGCGTCTTAATACTAATGAATGTTTTAAAATAAGATTTTAAGCATATTTTTATGACAAGAAGCGAACTGACTTTTTAACAAAACACCATTTATTTCTTAACCAACTAAAGATGCAACTCCGTGCTTGTGTTTAGTAACTCAGGATTAGTACTCGAAACCAACTGCAAGCCACTGATTTGAACATGCGGTTTGGTGGAAGTTTTAGGGTAGGATCTACTATTTCCGGCGGAACCAGAAGATGGAGAAGGAGAATGAGCGGAAGAAGCGATTCGGCACGCTTGGAACACATTGCAAAGCGAACGCTTGGTTTGTTGTACGTACACGGACGGTGGCTTGCGGTGCTTTTTGGTGACCGCACCATGATGCTGACGCAGGTAGTAAACCGCGAAGGCAAATATCGAACAGGTTGGGACCACTCCGCAGAAGAAGATGTACAGAAACCGCGTGAAGCCGCTGCCAGCTGTGAATGAAAGAAACAAATTGTTCCGGAAATTAGATCCGATAAGGGCGATATGCGGTGACGATTTTGGTTTTGTCAAATAGAAGTGTTGCCAAAAACTCACCATTTGGATCCGATGCCGGCCCACTGTCTTCTGAGCCTCCATTTCCGGGACTGTTGCAGAAGGGCGGTCCGAATCCTTTGTTGCAATGGCAGTGTCCCTCGCTGTTACAGATTCCGTTGCCATTGCAGTTCTCCGGACATTCCACCCCGTTACCTTGCGCTCGAAGACTCTCTACGGCCATACACTGCTGGTTCAGACACATCTTCCCTTCGCCACACTTGGCCCCATCCGGAGCCAATCCGGGATCGACCTTCTGCAGCCCCAAGTCCACGATCGCCGATCGGCAAGGAATCACACTCCCATTATAAGTCATAAAGCTGTGCGACAGGATTGCCACCGATTCCATTCCGAACTCCAACCGCTCGTTCAGGTGCCGACAGTGTAACATTCCGCAAAACACATCCCCCTCACCGCACTTGTCGTACTCGTTCTTCACTCGATTGTATCCACAATTGCCATGCCTGGTACCCTCCTCGTTTTTCTTATAACACTGATCGGATGACTTCCCCGTTGGACCCCACAGCAACCGACACTGATCGTTCCTCGATCTGCAGGACCCCTTGTAGCAGAACGCCTTCCCGTCGTCGCAAATCTCCGTATCCCTTTTGAAGACATCGTTCGGGCAGTATTCGGACTCCCCAGAACAATATTCCGGCAGATCGCATTCTCCTTCCGCTTCTCTGCAGACCGTGCCTCCCGTTTTCGGTTTGCAACTGTCCAGGTCACAACACTCACCCGTTGCACAAGAAGCATTCGAATGCAGCATACAGGTCCTCGGATTGCAGCACGAATTTTTGCAATAATCCGGAAGACCACAGTCACACTGTTCCCCGTGCTCAACAAACCCATTGCCACATACCGGCGAGTCAAACAGCTGCGTCGGTTTGTTCTTCAAACAATAGTTCATGCCATGATGAAAAGCCAAATTCAGCTGGTCAATGCTGCAACTGCTCCAGTGCTTCGGCGCGATCGAAGAACTGGAAGCGGACATAATACACCGTTCGTCCTCGCAGTGACAGTCCGGCGTGTCGTGCTCCATTCCGAAGTTATGTCCCATCTCGTGCGCAACCGTCGTGGCCTGCACCCCGATCACCTCACTATGATACATCTCCACTCCGCCGCTGAACTCGTACGTACAGATCGGGCCCTTGAGCGCCTTCCCCACGACGCCCCCCTCAAAGTGTTCCTTCGTGAACAGCTGCGCATTGTCGTTCGGGTGATCCTTGGAAAGCACCTTCTTGCGGTAGTGCAGGAAGTTCTTCAGCGTGATCTCCCCATCGCTGGACAGTTCGATCTCGTTCGCCTCGTTCCAGATGACGACGCCCACCAGCCCGATGAAAATGTTCAGCGGTTCGTACAGCGCGTTGATGATGTTGGTGATGTCCTTGCAGTACTGCTGGATCACCTTGAAGTTCTCCTTCATGCTCTTGAACATCTTGTTGTCGATGACGATGACCAGCTCGACGTAGCTGGAGTGTTTGTTGGCATTGTACGGGCCGCGGATGGTTGAGGACGATTTGCTTGGGGCGGCCCGTTTGTGCTGGAATGGGAGAAGGTGGGAGATATTTTTTAGTGCAAAGAAGAGAAGAAATCTTAATTTAGGTGGTATAAAAATGGAGCATAAATGTGAAATTGTGGTTCCTGGTTCCTGTTTTTGCGTATTTGCGAACGATCAAATAAGCGATACATCAAATTTGCGATAGGTCCATATCGCCAACAACTCTAATGTGCAGTAAGTTCAGTCAGTACTAGCTGTTTCATCCACACAGTTAGTGCAGACAAACAGTTAGTGCGTCCACACAAACAGGATGAACAGTTTGTGGATTCCTCTTCGTTCTGCCAGTTGGTTTAATGGTATATATGGAGGACTATTCTGAGGGGCACCAAAAAAATTTCTCTTGTTTCCGTGAATTTTGAAATGACTTCAGTTCTTCACTTGTCATGATATCGCCGCGCCAGTGCTAAGGGAGCAACTGAGAATCCCCATCGATAAACTTTGGCCCCTCCTCGCGGTCCAAAACCTCTTACCCAGCAACTCCTATCCCTCCCTACTTCCTCGTGGTGCTGGCCTTAGGCCTTAGCTGGCGAGCAACCTTAGGGAAGATCGGGTAACCAGCGATCAACTATGGTCGTACTGAAAAGTTTAGATGACCGGAACTGTAGTACTGAAAAGTTTAGATGACATCTTACGATGTATATTGACCTTCCATGCACATGCTCTAGAAGGTGTAATGAATATAATTGAATGCATATTGCAGCTTTAAGTACTGGAAAAAGATTTTTTTTTGCAGCTGTAGATCTCAATTCCCGAACTCAAGCGCAGTTTGCATTACCCAGAATATTTTAAAACTATCTTGCGATATCTGTTATATAATAGAATGCATATATTGAAGCTTTAAGAATTGAAAAAATATGTTCTTGCAGCCGTAGATCTCAAGTCTCGATCTCAGTGATGTCAGCAGATTTCCATGCATTAGGAAATATACCTTCCGTCAAAGAGAGATTAAAGAGAATTGTTGCAGGTATAGTCACGTCCTCCGGAGAAAAGTTGAAAGGCATATTCAATTCGTATCGAGGCAAATTGCTCAAGTACTCTGAGGACGAAGGTGATCGCCGATCGATTATTACTTAGCACGCTTCGAAAGAAAGACGAGAACATGTTGTTAAGATTATGGTTGAGGAGCATAGAACTTATGGGTCGGGTAGACTGGTCAGAGCACGGGTAGACGGGTAGAGAGGTCACAGCCGAAATTATATGAAAATCGTTTGAGTTCGGATACGCGTTCGTACCGGAGTGTCTCCAAAGACCACAATCAGGATGTCGTCCGTATAGACTGTAGTGTAGATAAACTGGGGGAGGCCATGAGAGGTCCGTTCTTGGCAAACAGAAACAGGGTCACCGTCAGAACAGACTCCTGCGGGCTTCCAGTATAGGTCCTGAAGGTGGAGTTGGCGACAAAGTCCCAGAAAAACCGGAAGAGGAAGTTGAAAACGAAAGCTAGGATGTTAGCAGTGAAGGTCCACCCGCAGCTTAAGCAATAGTGTGGTGCGGTTAAAAGTATTTGAAATATCTAGAGATACTAGAATCACGTGATATCCTTGGTTGAAGGCCAGCCTCAACGTTTCACGCAGCCGGCGGTCAACCAACCTTTCGACGACTTTTGATACTTTTGATACACAGGAAATCAGAGAGTTAGGCCGGTAATCAGCAGTGTCGTTGAGTCGTCAGGATGTGTGGAGGAGTATAGTGCTTGACTGGCCCAGGCTTGATTTACCAAATCGAGGAATACTATTTTTGCGGTTGGAGTAAGGGTTTTCTGCACCGGATGCCTCATTCCATCCGGACCAAAAGATTTCCCTTCGCTTCTGGCAAAAGCTCGGCAAAAGACTCGACAATTTTGCAGCGTCGGGATCCTTGAAGCTATGAACGTTTTAAAATCGGGTGGCTAGCCACTTACGAGTGATGAACAATGTTCTCCGGAATCTGTGTCAAAAGGTCGAAGGTCAAAGGTTGAAGGTCAAAAGGTCGAATGACAAAAGGTCGAAAGGACAAAGGGTCGAAGGGTCAAAAGGTCTAAAGGACAAAAGGCCGAATGGACAAATGGTCGAAAGGTCAAAAGGTCGAATATGTGTCATAACGTCGAAGGTGAAAAGGTCGAAGGACAAAAGGTCGAAAAGACAAAACCACAAGAAATGAGTAGTGAAAACTAAGATGTAAGAAGATGTAAGATGTGGCCTCCGAAAGACGGATGGAACGCTCACTGTAGAGCCTAGCGATACACTGAGCGAATTGTTAAAGATCCACTTCCCTGATTCAATCCTTGAGTCGAGCATCGGCGACCAAGGCACTGGAATTGCTGTCTCAGATCCACAAGAGATCCAATCATGGGTTTCTGGGTCTAAAAAAGACGCAATAAAGGTTGCAAAGGAAGCTTTCACTCGGGCCAGGGTTGAGAGGGCTGTGAGATCTTTCGAGCCATTTAAGTCTCCTGGCATGGATGGAATATTTCCAGCGTTGATCCAAAAAGAGGAGAAAACACTGGTTCCACCCTTGGTTGAGATTTTTAAGGCGAGTCTGATTTTGGGGCACATACCTAACGATTGGCGTCAAATCCGGGCTGTCTTCATTCCGAAGGCAGGCAAGAGAGATAAAACCAACCCCAAAGCATTCAGGCCGATAAGTTTATCCTCTGTAATGCTCAAAATTATGGAAAAGGTACTATGCGAAAGGTTCGTCTATAGGGTCAGCAATGTTGAGGAGAAAATTCGACCCATGCATTGTTACCTGGGTACATGCTATGCTAGCTAATCGGAAAATCTCCTCTGAGCTTAGCGGTTCATACATCACTGTTAAAGCAACAAGGGGGTGTCCGCAAGGCGGAGTGCTTTCTCCTTTGTTGTGGTCACTGGTGGTGGATGAGCTTCTAGACAGCTTAGAGAGAAGAGGCTTCGAAGTGGTTGGATATGCTGATGACGTTGTCATTATTGTACGAGGCAAATTCGAAAGTGTTATCGTGGAAAGAATGCAATCTGCCCTAAATCACACTTTTTCCTGGTGTCAAAAGTATCAACTAGGCATAAATCCTACAAAAACTTCCATTATCCCTTTCACCAAACGGAGAAAGGTACAACTGAAACCCCTTTTCTTGAATCAAACACAATTAGTTTATTCAAGTGAAGTAAAATATCTAGGTGTCATACTCGACGCAAAGCTTAATTGGAACTCTCATCTCTCATCTACACTTTGGGTTTGTTCAAAAACCCTTGGTAAAAGATGGGGCCTAAAACCAAGTATGATCATGTGGATATATAAAACCATTGTCCGTCCCAGGACAACAATCAATAGCTTTCATGTTGTTCTGTTGATTGCGCTATTCAAATTAATTCATGAAAAAAATGTTACTTAGGTCCTTTTGAAAAGTTAAGCGAGTAAGGCATAATGGATGTTGGGATGTTTACAAAATAAATATTTTATTACACCAGCTAAAAAAATAGGAAGTACACCAGCTCCAACTGAATTCGATAAAAGGATCACCAAAACGGCGCTTTTCAGGGCCATAGCCTGACTCGCAGAAGAAAGGGTTCTCGTACACGCACCACAAGCCGGTGCACATTATAGTAATTTGTGTGATAATGTTCTGTGACACCAAATTAGGCGGAGGGGTTTTAGTGATATGGTGATATGTATGTCGTTCACATGAAACGCCTATAGTGCATCCTCTATTGATTCTGTTTTTGGTTTTGTTGCTCTTAGTGTTTCGGTTTTTTCCAGAACCATCATTTTACATAAAATAAGGTTGAGCAGTGACAAATTTTCTTCTAATTTCAAATCACATTCGCTTAGCGACGGAAGAAATTTTCCGTCAGTAGCAGAATCATGAGTGTGTGTCAGAGGGAGACGCTGCAAAAATTATTCACATGGATGGCATCAGTGGCTGTCAAGTGAGATAGATCCGTTCTCTGGGGAATCTCAAAAAAATAATGGCACGCGCGCGCAATAAAGCAGCTTTCTTGTATTTAATGAAGAAAGCCCATTAATTCAGCCCGTTAAATCTGATGGGCACCCATAAAGAATATCAAAGCGGGCAGGAACTTTCCTCTTTTTGCGACATCTCTAAAGAAATAGCGCGCGGAGAAATAGCTTTCTTGTAATCAATTAAGTAAGCCTTATCGCCCCACCTCTTTGGGACTATTGCGGTTGCAAACAATATTTGTACCGATGCATACCGATTAACAAAGAGGCGGGACTAACGGGCCTGGTATTGGAAAGGCTGATTACGGAAAACAATTCATTTTTTTTCAGATCCATACTTTTCCTAACGCTATGGACGGGATGTTCAACGTTCTGCCCGCAAACGTATATTTGTTTGTATACGCAGACGACATCTTGTTGGTCGTGGTTGGTAGAACACCTGGAAGAACCAGGATCAGAACTCAGGCCGCAGTAAGCACCATCCTTCGCTGGGCTTCTTACGTCGGCTTTGATCTGAACGCCAGTAAATGTGTCCGGGGACACGTCAGCGGCCGGCATCAGTTAGCGGGGCCATCCATAAAACTCAGCACGGACGCTATCCCCAACCGGAAGGTCGTCCTTGGTCGTATACTTGGCGTCGACATCGACCGGAAACTCTCCTTTTTACCGCACTTCCGGGCGGTAAAGGTAACTTGCAAACCCCGCGTTAATCTCATCAAAACTCTCTCAAAAAACACCGCACTAACAACAGGAGCACAAGATTAAACGTCGGATAAGCCATCATCGATAGCCGCCTGCTCTAGAGCTTACATGCCCTGCCTACCGAAGCCTCATCAACACTCTTTCGCCTGTTTTTAACAGCTACGTGCGGACAGTCTCCGGTTTACTCCCGTCCACTCCCGTTGAAGCTGCATGTGCTGACGCTGGCATCCTCCCACCGCCCGGCACTGTATTTGAATGGCCATTTGCCGTAAGGCCGCCTCTTTCGCTGCCTCTACCTCAGGTGAAGTCATGATCCCTCTCCTCGATGAGCCTGACCGGATCCTGAGAAGTGTAGCCCGTACTAGTCTCCCCCAGTGGCGCGGGTCCACTGGCACGGAGCGAAGGGCTGGCTGACGCCTTCAGTAAGCATCGACCGCACCATCGCTTCGCGGTTTAAAAGGGGTGACAACACAGAGGAACTCCGACGGTCTGTATTAGAACTGCTTGCAACACGCTTCCGGAACAGCGAGATCCGTTACACCGACGGTTCCGTATCCAGCCGAGGAGTCGGCTTCGGAGTCTATGGACCCAATCTGGCCATGTCGGAGAGCCTGCCACGCCAGTGCAACATTTTTTTCCGCTGAAGCTGTCTCCGTCTTTGTTGCGGCCACTATCCCAGCGAATAACCCAATCGTGGTCCTTACGGACTCCGCGAGCGTGGTTTCTACCCTCCAAAGCGATACACCCAAGCACCCTTGGATCCAGGGAATACTATCTGGGATGATCCCCGGTACCACCTTTGCCTGGATCCCCGGCCATTGCGGCATAAGGGGAAATACCGAGGCCGACGCCCTGGCGAGTGTCGGACACGAGGGTCTATTATACACCCGTTCCGTCCCGCTGGCCGACGTTAAGAAATGGACGAAGAGCGTCGTCGGCCAGGACTGGGCTCGGATATGGAGCAGCAATAGAGGGCACTTCCTTAGAAAGATTAAATGAACCACCGACTCCTGGAATGAACCAGTCACCCAGAAAGAGCAGCAGGTCATCTCAAGGCTCCGGACCGGCCACACAAGAATCTCTCACAATTTTGGTATGGGCCCTTTTCGGTCCCGTTGTGATCTATGTGACACTGAAAATAGTGTGGAGCACTTTGTCTGTCGGTGTCCCAAATACGACTAACCCCGAAATCTCTATGGAATACCGGGTAGTATTCGGGACGCACTGGCGTATGATGAAGCTGCAATGACTGCCATCTTTTGCTTCCTGAAGGACGCCCGATTATTCTATGAAGTTTAACACCCTGATAGCCTCATAACAACAAGCATTGGGAATGAGGCCCCTCACAACAGGCGAACGGGCGTTTCCTAAATATAAATACCGCCCCCAGTCCTCCCAGCGATCGTCACTCCGATTCGGCTGGGGGGGGGGGGCTGGCTTCGACCTACCCCACCCATAACTGAACCTCGCCAAACCAACAGCTAGATATGCCAATCCGTATTCGAAATTTTGTCATTCCTTCATCGAAGGATATCGACTAAAAATCATCGATCATTTTCGCAGGCTCCTTCCGAATTTTTCGGAATCTGAATACTGCCACATTACAAAGTGACGTTCTGATCCTTTCCAAAAAGAATGGTCGAAAAACAAAGGATTTCTTGTAAATTGGCAGATTTTGGCGAGGATCTTGTAGATAATGACCTCACCATAACTTCAGTCCTTCAGAGGCAAACGTTGCCACCGGAGAACAGTGCATCAACAGGACCACAGCAGGACATTGAGATACGACTAAATATCAGCAGGAGCTCCGAAGGCAAAGTTTCCCACCAACCCCGTGAAACCAAAACCTTGTCTTCGTATACTCTATTTTGATTCCAACGTTTTAACTGATAGCATCGTCAATCCGTATTTCTATAATTTTTATGTGTTACCATAATGTTGTGTTTTAAAGTGTTAGGCTTAAGTAAAATAAAAACAATTTGGCGATGCCCTTGATTGGCACGTAGGACGGCCCTTCCGGCCGACCCTTTTATCAACTCAGCCCCTGCTGAATAACATTGGCGAGACTTAAGGTTGGCTCGCAAAGGGAGTTCTTAAAATTCCCTTTCATCCCAGTGATGAACTTAATTTTAAAATTAAAAAATCACTTAAATAAAGAAAAAAAAAATGTAACAGGAGACATCAGCCAAATATAATTCTTAACTTTGTGGATACGAATAAAAACGTGACAGCAAATTCAAAAGCAATCTTCCGCATGCATGGCTTACTGCGATCTCACAATCAGGAATGACAGATACATTTTTCACAAGTCTGGATTGATCTCAGCAAAAAGTCTGTATTTGTCTGTATGGAGTTTAGAAGGTATAGGAATAAGAAAATGATTCAAAGCCATGGAGTAATTCTCGCTGAAACCGGGCCACTATTTGCACGAGGTTCTAAAAAATGCCTAAATTTATATTCTTTCAAAAGCTTTCGGCGAATATATTAAGGATCCGAGTTAAATTCTTCAGAAAGATGAACTCCTCGCTAGTTATACACGAAATCATTTTAATGTACCCTTCGATTTTTGTCAATTCTTGACTCACCAAAACTGTCATAACTCCAACATTTGTCAACCGATCATAGAGATCAACATATCGTTGGAAAGAGGAAGAGTGTATCCTCAATTTGCAATAATAGAAATACAAGCAGCCATATTGAATTTGGCCGCCATCTTGGATTTCTTTTTGAAAACCATTTTTCCGCCAAGTTTGCAACCAAAGATTTTGAATATTAATACATCGATGGAAAGCTTAGCTTATATTGTGCATTCTGTCCGAAAATCTCAGGTGTATGTTTTTTCTATCAAAAGTTATGTACGATTTCCCAAATTATTTTTTGAAGGGCCATCTGACCAACGAACATTATTTTTATGGTTAATATGGTACTACGACGTCAGTTCCTTGATTTCATACACTATTCTAAGCCAAATATGTTTCAAAAATCAAAAGCATATCTACAACGGTATTTTATTTGAAGGGCTCAAAAGTTTTGAGCATAACGGAGCCGTATTCAAGTTATTGTATTAAATAATTCAAGAATTTTTGTATTGGTAAATCGTACATAACTTTTGATAGAAAAAACATACACCTGAGATTTTCGGACACAATGCACAATATAAGCTAAGCTTTCCATCGATGTATTTATATTCAAAATCGGTGGTTGCGAACATGGCGGAAAAATTGTTTTTAAAAAGAAATAAGGGATGGCGGCCAAATTCAATATGGCTGCATGTATTTTTATTATTGCAAATTGAGGATCCACTCTTCCTCTTTCCAACGATATGCTGATCTCTATGATCGGTTGAGAAATGTTGGAGTTATGACAGTTTTCGTGAGTCGAGAATTGACAAAAATCGAGGGATCCATTAAAATGATTTCGTGTATAACTAACGAGGGGTTCATATTTCTGATGAATTTAACTCGGATTCTTAATATACTCGCCGAAAGCTTTCGAAAGAATGTAAATTTTGGCATTTTTAAGAACCTCGTGCAAATAGTGGCCCGGTTTCAGCGAGAATTACTCCATGCACTTTTGACAACGTAGAATAGGTTTCAACTGGGAGGTTTCAATAATCAAAAAGTCAGTGTAAGACTAAGCCGAGTCAAGTACGAGATACTAAAAACAAGTGAGACTGCTGTTGAGGTCGAAAAACGAAGGAATAAATCCGTTTGAAGCCCCAAAGAACGGAACGGACATTTTTTGGGTTTACAAACTTTCGAAATATTTGGGCTTCCGAATGGAAGTCTTTTTGCGCTTTCGAACAAAATCCTTTTGACTTTCAAACGGAATCTTTTTAGGCTTCGGAATCCCAAAAGGATATCCCTAGTACAAAAACAGAAAAAAAAAACAATCCATTAAGAAGCCCAGATGGCTCCACTCGGAAATCAAAAAGTATTCTTTTCGAAAGACTGAAAGTAAAGTCCAAAATAATTTCGTTCAGTTCGGAAATCCAAAAGAATTCTGTTTTGTAAGCCCAACAAATTCCGTTCAGAAATATAAGAGAATTCCTTCCAGAATCCCAAATAATTTCGTTCGGAAACCCAGAAAAAGGACTTGTTTTGGGTTTACGAACCGATTTTTTTTTTGGGAAAAAGGAACTCTTCTGGGTTTTCGAATCGATTCCCTTTGTACTTCCGAACAAAATCCTTCTAGGCCTTCGGTAGGAGATACCATAAGTATTCTTATCGCAATCCCTTGTCCAAAAGCAACTCCATTCAGAAGCCCAGAAGGCTCCAATCGAAAGTCTAAAAGTATTTCTTTCGAAAGAAAGGATATTTTAGTTATAAGATAAAGATTGTCGCTTTAATTCCCTTTGTTCTACTGTCCGAAACATGTGTGGTAATAAACTATCAAATCGTATGAATTTTTCCTTCATTGAAATTTAGATCCCCTATCCTCGCCAACAAAAGATGTTCCGGACAGCGACGACAGCGACAATCTTTATCCTGTAACTAAAATATCTTTTTTCGAAAGTCCAAAAGGATTCCGTTCGGAAGACCAAAAGTATTCCGTTCAGAATTCTAGAATGATTTTGTTCAGAATCCCATCAGAATTCCATTTGGAAGTCCGAAAGGATTTCTTTTGGGAAGCCCAGAGTGATTCGAGAATTTCATTCAGAAACTTAGTAAAGTCAAAAGAATTACGTTTGGAAGTTCACATAATTCTGTACGGAAATCCGTACGAACGGATATCTTTTGTGCACCCTAATGAAATTCTTTTGGGCTGTTGAACGGGATCAGTTTGGGCTTCAATGTGTAATCTTTTTAGGTTTCGGAAAAGAATCCTGTTTGGAATTTTAAAAATGTTCTGTTTGGAACCAAGAGGGATCCAGTTCAAAAGCCTAAAAGGCTCTGCTCGGAATTCCAAAATGATACCGTTTGGAAACCTTATAGAACTCTGTACGAAATTTGTTTGAAATCAAAATGGTTTAATTTGAAACCATAATAGGATTCTGTTTGGCAGCCCGAAGTTTTCGAAAACTGAATGTCTGTAAAAGTCTGTAACATTAATCAAAAGTCTGTATAATGTCTGTAATCTGTATGATGTCTGTATGAAAGACCATATATATATATATATATATATATATATATATATATATATATATATATATATATATATATATATATATAAATACAGACATGTCTGTATGTCTGGCATCCCTGCTCACAATTTCGAACAATGTGACCAGAACATTTAAACTTTCATTTGTTGCGCTTGTCTTGCAAAATCATGAAATTTGATATGTTGAAAGCTTGGGTTTGAAACCAAATGAAAAGTGTTCAGTATTATAAGGAGCTAGACTCCCGGAACATTTGGAATCGACTTCCGATGATTCAATTGTACCAAAACAGACTTCTGATACAAGTCAACAATGAAAGAGTACATTTGCATCACCATTATTGAACGCACCTGAGTCAGTGACCAGACTAAGGAGGCCTTTTCCCTAAATAAATCCAACCGGATGTACACCATAGTCAAATCAATGCAACGAAAAATAAACTTGGTGGTGATGCTTCTTCTTAAAAAAAAAAAACATTGATATTGGACTAAAAATGAGCCAACACCGTTTATTTCAATTTCTAGCACAAACCGAGAGAAGTAAGGAGATTGATCCTGAAAAAACAAAAAAAACTGCATGTTATGTAGTACTTACCCTTGATAATCGCTGAAACTCCGATTCCCGATGCAGCTCGGGATCGTGTGTATGATTGGCACCTCCATCGTAACCACATTTCCCATGTGACAGTAGATCAGAGTGTCTGAAAATTAAAAAAAAAAATGTCATTCGGATGTCTTGCACTGGCTTTCCACGCACAACTCACCGATAAATATAATGATCGGCTAGGTCTATACTATTGGAATCCCCCTCCACTGGGACATCGCTTTCGATGTAGTACGTTTCCTGTCCATCGTAGACCACTCCGCGGACACCGCGGCAGGTTGACAGGGCCACACTGGACTCTGGATTGTTTCGGATTTTACCCTATAGAAACGAAAGTTTTTAGTCTGTAATCCCGGAATTCAGTCAGGGGGGCGTAACTCACCCTGTAGTGGCACAGATCCACCTGGTCGGTACGGTTGTACCGCTCGACGGCCGTACCGGCCCCATTCGGCAGTTGATAACGGAGAAAATGGCCCCGCGGGACCAGCTGTTCGTTTAATTGTAAATCTAATATCACATCTTGTTGACTTAGCCTATAGGTTAGTGTTAGGTGCGACGCGTGAAGCCCGCTCTGAAAGGATAGAATGTTCATAATGAAGGTTAAGTGGTTTTCGGAGGAGATGTTTGTAGATACGCACCTCTTCACGGGTGCTCGCTAGTGAACGTTTGTGGCGGCCGTGAGCAAGCCGCGGTTGGATTCTGCTGTGGCGCGAGAATTCTTTGGATGGATGAAGTCGATTGTCATCAGCTGGAATGAAACAAGTACAAAGAGAGGGGAAAGTTTGAATAAGATTGATTTCCGTTTGTAATAAAGACAGAGGCATTGATAACGAAGTGATGACGGGTTTCATAGCACACCTCGAATGTAAATTATTGCAAAGCTGAATGGGTGGCGATAACCCCTCGAGATTATGCGTATCAATCACTTCGGGATAGCCGTGCAAATACTTGTAGGATAGGATTATCAATGTGAGTTATAGAGGCAATAACAGTTCCGGTTTATATTTTAAATATTTTCTTTAAATCTCATCGTAAAGCATGGCAGTAAAGTCTTTTCGAAAGATTTGCTATAGAGAGACAAATGTAAAGAGTCCCTCAGCTCGGGATCGCATCCACAGAGCTGCTTTTCTACGTGAATTAGCTTGATTAAATTTAGTTTATATGAACCCACTCTAATACTCGGGAACAGCATGAATCCCGCAAAGCAACGGCAACGTCCAGTTTCCTTACAAAGACAGAACCATATTCGCCCTACAAGAAAGTGCATTGGTCCAAGTCTGGTCGTCTGATGTGATGTGCGAAGGTTTTGTTTTTGCTGGGTTGTATTGCATTTCTCGCAGTCGCGAACTTTTTTGTTCCTTTCACGTCGATCGCGTACAAATAACCGTTAATGGTGTGTACAACATTCTAGCTTTGTTTTAGTCGTCCGCCTTTTTCTTCGAATAAAAGTGGTCTTGCCATTGGAGCGCGAGCGGGGTCATAATTAAGATTTAGCGACGCAAGCAAGCATCCAACCAACCAACCAAGGCAGCGCAACGGAATCTTGAATTCCATTTCATTGCACTCGGAGTTTGCGGTTGCTATTAGCTACGTCGCGACAGATAAGAACGCAATGTTTACGTCTGTTGCTGCTGCTTGTACATATATGAAGGAACATATGACTACTTCCGTGTTTACAATCCGTTGGAAAACACACAGCAGACTGCTCCTGTCGATAAAGTGTCGAGACGGTGAGATGATGAAGATCTTTTTAAACAACAATAGAACATGACTTGCGGGTTTAAATTCTTGGCTCTTAGTTTCAAACAACTTATTTAGAAAAACATAATTTGTTTTTAGATGAACTTATGCAGTAAATTTAGAGGAAAAGTTTATACTACACTGTTAAAAAAATGTCCGTACAGCATATGTACACATAAAAATCTGTTATAAAATACATAATATCTCATCAGAGTTTCTGTACCATTGATTAATTCGACGTCTAACTGAGCTGAACCGATCGACGTGAAAAATTCGTATGCAGGTGTTTTTTATGGCCGAGAAAGGTTCTTAAGATGGTTCGAAACTCCTTTGGAAAGCCTTTGGAAAGAAGAATGAAATAAAAATTTCTGCATAACTCGAGAACTAATCAGGAAATAAATTAATTTTAGGCGAAACGAAGTTCGTAGGGTCGCTAATAAATAAATAAAAATAAATTACTTAAAAAACTGCTACCGACACTAAGTTTTTGAATTTTATTTAATTCCTCAACCAGCTTAGACTAGTACATATATACATATTAGGGTGGCTCAAAAAACACTTTTCCAATTTTTTTGATGGGCCGCCCTCTTATTCGGTTCTATTTGATGCCCTGATGCTCTGGACAAAATTTCAGCCAAATCGGTCAACGTTTGGGCGGTGCTAAACTCGTTGGAAGTTTATATGCAAAATTGTATGCAGAAACATCCAAAAACAGTGATTTGCAGTTGGACGGCACAATTTACGGTCAAGAACCATGATACTCATTCAGTTCTTGTAGAATTTAATACAGAATGTTATGCTGAAAACCGCGAGACGATTAGAGTTTATTAGGCAAAGATATTAACACTTTACTGGAGTGTTGTAGGGGTGAATTTATTTCTTTTCAAAGGTAAAAGAAACGAAATTTGATCAAACCCCGCTTCAGAGAAATGCTAATAACTTAGCCGGGCACACTCTAATCTTCTCGCGTTTTTCTGCATAACATTCTGTATTAAATTCTTCAAGATCTGAATGAGTATCATAGTTCTTGCCGTCGTGCCGTCTAACTGCAATTCACTTTTTTTGGATGTTTCTGTATACAATTTTGCATATAAACTTCCAACGAGTTTAGCACCGCCCAAACGTTGACCGATTCGGCTGAAATTTTGTCCAGAGCATCATGGCATCAAATAGAATCGAATAAAAGGGCGGCCCATCAAAAAAAATTGAAAAAAGTTTTTCCCATATTAATTTGACCCACCCTAATACATATACATGTTTTTTGTAATACTTTAGTATGATTATGAAATAAAGTAAATATTTAAAAAAGACAGGTCGACACAGACAGACTGAACGCTTTACATCTAAAAATTAGACCATGGACAGGAAATTTACACAACACCCAGTAGACCAGTGCATTATAGGGATTTAGGCGGACATTAATCGGAAAATCTACTTTCACCAATCAATTTTTCACTATTTTTTTCCCTCCATACTTCTCATTTTTCACTTTTTACTTCTCACTTATACCTTCGTATATCTCACGTCTGTCTTCTCATTTCTCATTTATTACTTTTTCTTCTAACATCTAACTTTCATTTCTTACTTTTCCCTTCTCGCTTCTAACTTTGCACTTCTCATTTCTCAATTTCCACTACTCACGTTTCTCTACTCATTTCGCACTTCTCACTCTTCATTTCTCACTTCTCACGCCTCACTTCTTATTTTCAACTTCTTACTTCAAATTTCTCTCTGCTCCCTTTAAACTTTTCACTTCTCACTATTCATTCCTCACTTCACACATCTTACTTCTCACTACGTACTTTTCATTTTTCATTTTCACTACTCACTTAAATTTCCTTATATTTCACTTCTGACTGCTCATTTCTCACTTATCACTTTTCACTTCCAACTTCAAACTTTTTCTTTTTTACTTTTCACTTCTCACTTTCCTTTACTTCTCTTCTTACTTCGCACTTCTCACTCCTCATTTTTCACTTTTCACTTCGCACTTCTTATTTTAATTTCTCATTCTCACTTCTTTGCTTTTACTTTTCACTTCTAACTTCTTATTATATCGCGTTATGTTTCAGACAACTCGAGTTAACGAGGTAAAAATACATTGGAAAATTACTTCGACTTAGAGAATATCGAGTAAGGGAGATATTGACTTACGGAGGGAACGCAGTATGGTAGATTCAAGGGACTTTCAGTTTCATCGAGTAAGGGAAAATATCGAGTTACAGAAAATCGAGTTAGAGAGAGTTCGCTGTATCAGTTATCAAAGATGAGAAAAGGTAAACAACGCGGGTTTTCTTTTCAAAATTTTGCCTAGCTTCATACGATACCAAGGTTCATATAAACCATTGTAAAAACAATTCAAAGAGCTTTCAAATCGTTTAAACGAAAATCGTGATAGGGGGAAAGACGGCTTTGGCAGGTTTTGTTCTATTATTGTCAGGGGGGTTTTTGTCGACCAAACTTTATGAAATTTGGCCACAATATTCTTTGATATGCAAAGAATGTTTAGGCCAAATTTGAGCATAGTCAATCATAAAAAAACCCTGCCAATAATAGTACAAAACCTGCCAAAGCCGTCATTCCTCCTATAATGAAGCAAAAATTAAAAAAAAAAATCAAAATACAGGCATACCTTGATAGTACGCACACCTGCGTATTTTAGTGTACGTACTATCGAAGCAAGAAAAAAAAAGAACAAAAAAATTTCTTGAATGTGTTCACAGTATACGTTCCGGGTCATCCAAGAAATCTCTGGAGTAAGGCCTTAAGGTCTACACTTGTAACCATGGGTCTATCGACTTGTTTCGAAATTGGTACATGCTCTTTATGCTCCTTGATATCGAATGTGATCACTGCATATGTTCTGCGATATCCAAGAAATCTCTCGGATAAGTCCTGAGTCATACAAGAAATCCCTGGAAAAAGGCTATAGGGTCTGCACTTGAAATCGAAGGTCTGTCGATTGATTTTAAAAGTGGTAAATGCTCTTTGTGGTCCTTGGAAAATAATACGATCACAACATATGTACTGCGTTATCCAAGAAATCTCTGGAGCAAGGCCTTAAGGTCTACATCCGTAACCATTGGTCTATCGACTGGTTTCAAAAGTGGCACATGCTCTTTGAGATCTTTGGAATGAAATGTGATCACTACATATGTTCTGCGCAATCCAAGAAATCTCTCGGATAAGGTCTCAATCATACAAGAAATCCCCGGAAAAAGGCATAAAGGTCTGAACGCGTAACCAAAGGTGGTTTAAATGGTTTTAAAAGTGTAACATGCTCTTTGTAGTCCTTAGAACAAAATGTGATCACAACATGTGTTCTGCGTTATCCAAGAAATCTCAGAAGTTAGGCCTTAAAGTCTCCATGCGTAACCAGAGGTCTATCGACAGTTTTCAAAGATGATAAATGCTCTTTGTGGTCCTTAGAACAAATACTGGTCACTACATATGTTCGGTGCTATCCACGAAATCTCTAAAATATGGCCCCAGTTATATAAGAAATCCCTGGAGAAAGGTCATAAGGTCTACATGCGTGAGCGAAGGTGTGTCGACTTTTGTTTTTTTCAAAAGTGGTGCATGCTTTTTGTGGCTCTTAGAATAGAATGCGATCACAACATAAATCCTGCGTTATTCAATGAATCAGTGGAGTAAGGCCCTATGATCTACACACGTTAGAACAGAATGTGACATTGACATTTCTTGGATGAATCAGAAAATACTCCCTGAACACATTCTGTTCCAAGTACCACAAGGAAATTCTTCCATATTTGAAGCAAGCTGGTAGATCCTCAGTTACGAGTGTAAATTTTGAACTCTTGAAGATCATTGATTTCTTGAACATCCTTGAACATATGATGAGAATAAATTCAATTCTAACCCAGGCATGACACACAACATTTTTTAAATAACCGCTTGTTTCTTATAGATTGCATTGGATACTTTAAAAATACAGCAAATCTCATGAAAGTTACTTTTCAGGTTCAGGGACACACTAGGTTTCATTTTCGTTCCTTTGATGTTGCATCGCAAATGACTTCTTGGATAAGGTACCCCGGGGCAAGTCAAAATACGGGGTAAGTGGATACTATAACTGCAGATGAATCGATGGACGTTTTTAATGGTAACAATGTTCAGGAAGATGAAGCAGAACTTTCCCAATTCCCCACACAAAAATATTTGAAATCAAAACTATTTGAGGCACCATACTAATGCTATTGCTTGATCATGACTTTAAACTACCGGGAAATCTATTACTTTTATTTTGATTCAATGGCTTTTCAACTAAATAGTCGTTTTTAAATTTATCATTGCTGTTGAAAGTAAATATTATGAGCAATTAAATAATTGTGTGACACCGAAACTGATTTGAAAGTTTTAATTCAAGCCAAAATCTGCAATTTGCATTTGCCCTTGAGTTTTAACCCCCCATTTTCGATAAAGCTATTTTAAATGTTTTCAGATGGTTGTCTAGTGAAAAATAACTTCGACACTCATATATCAAATGGACCTGAAGCAGATGCAGTTTGATTTCGTTGTTAAAAAGAGTTTTGTACAGTGAATTACCAAATGCGTATTTTACATTCTGAAAATTATCTCCCGCATGAAAAAGAGCAATGGCTTTAACTATGCGATATTCTTTCGTTTACACTGCAAATAATCTATTTGTTCTATAATAGGTCAACAGATTTTCAGATAACCAGCTTAACCAGTGGCGTAGCCAGAAAATTGGTCTGGGGGGGGGGGTCCCTAAAAATGTTTCTTTTGAAAATTTCGTCTCTTGGGGAGGGGGTTATGTCCAAACCCCCCCGTGGCTACGCCACTGTGCTTAACACATAAACTGGCAATTATGTTCTGTTACAAATTTAAAACACTGCGCATCGCCTGAATAAAAACTTTTTTTTTTGAAGTTCTGATTTATGTAATAATTTGTGTTCTAAACAAAGAAATATTTATTCATACGAAAAGTGAATAAAGATTTGCTTATCTTTTCCACCTAGAACATTTAGTACAAAAGTAGACAAAAGTAAGCTTATGGAAAACAAGACAACAGCCAAATAAACAGTAAATCGGCTGTTGTCTTGTTTACATATCCTTTTTCATTGCAAAAATAAAGTTCGACATGCAACCATCTCCATCTATGATCTAAAAATACTAATACTCAGAAATAATATGAACAGTATGTCTACATTCCTCAAATAAGTTGCGTTCAACAGTATCAAACAGAATAGGTCCCACTTGCCCCATTTGAAGCGATAAGTGGGTGCTGAAGGTAAATTTATTTCTGTCACTACCAATATTTTTTGTTATTGAATAAATGGCTTCCAACACCTCTACACTTCAACAATGGAAGCATATAATAATTTATCCGTGGTTAATGTTGTCGAACTAGCGTTTTTTTAGGTCCCACTTGCCCCGGGGTACCTTAATTATGGGTTGTTGCATGCCAGAAACAAATCAAATAAGTTGCACTAATAATTATTTGGTTTGACACTAATAGTAAATGTTTGCCAAAAGGTTTATGATCGGTGGCAAAACACTTTGTGCTCTATTGAGCAGTGTTGGTAGAATCATGCTTAAACCTCACTCACCGAAGCCTCATGCATGCACGAGCTGAGTCGCTTGCGATTCTGCATAGAGAGCATCACGCATGGGTTTTTTTACGCAGAATCGCATCGTTTCGCTCATTGGCCGAAAAATGATTTCGCTCTAAAAAGTGTCAATACCCAATCGAAGCATATTTTATGTTTACGTATGGATTTGTTATTCATTGTTTTAAGCAAAGAAAGTTATTCCGATGAATTTAACGAAGAAGAACTTGCAAAAATCACGCAATGATGCAAATCTGGGCCATGAGAATTTGAGCTTTTACCAACACTTCAATACTGAGCAGCATTTTATATTTTGCAGTCCCCTGCATGTTCCCTAAAAGGTATTGTGAAATACAATTAACTTTGTTGTTTACATATGTTGTGCCTTTGTAGGCAGATTCTTCAAGAAAATGGTTGGTTTGCTGGTGTTTTTATTTTTATTGAAGCCGCAAGATCTTGTGCTTTCTGTGTTACTAAACAGTTCAACATATGACGCATTATGTCAAAACTAGACCTGTAGTTAGTCACACAACATCTGCTGCAACTTACTGAGAAGCAAGTGTTGTGGCTTGGGAAATACTACAACAGGTCAATAGACCTTTGGCTACGCGTGTAGACCATAACGCTTAACTCCATTGATTACTTGGATAATGCGGAACATACGTTGTGATCGGACAAAATCGACGCACGCGCCTCAAGTAGTGGATTGACCAACTAATACATATTTGAATTTGTCTGAAAATCACTGTACGATGAAATATTCTCGAGTGTTATGTCTGCTTGTTTGTGGCCTTACACCAGAAAATTCTTGGATAACACAGACTATATGTTGAGATCAAATTCTATTTTAAGGACCACAAAGAGTATGTACCACTTTAGAAACTAGCCGATACACCTTTGGTAACGCGTATAAACCATAAGGCCTTTCTCTAGGGATTTCTTGGATATCTTGGATATGTAACAATGTGATGGATAACGTAGGACATATGTAGTAATCACATTCTATTCTAAGGATAACAAAGAGCATGTAGCAATTTTGAAAAAAGTACATAGTCCTTTTGTTACGCGTGTAGGCCTTGAGGCCTTACTCCAGACATATCTTGGATGATGTGGAACATATACTATGGACGCATTCTATGCTAGCAGAGTACCATTAAGAGCATTTAACGTATTTTAATTTGGACGATAGACCTTTGGTTACGCCAGCAAACCGCAAGACTTAACTCCAGGGATTTTTGTATGACTGAGGTCTTTCTCCAGAGATCTCTTGAATAATACAGCTCAAATTTTTTGATTACATTTTATGCAAACGATCCCAAATTGCTTGCACAACTTTTGTACCTAGTCGATGGACCTTTGGTTACGCGTGTAGACTCTAAGACCATACTTCTGAATTTTCTTGGATAACGTAGAGCATATACAGTGAACACATTCTATTCTAACGACCGAAAAAAACCTTAGCCACTTTTCAACCTAGTCGACAAACTTTTGGTTACGCGTGTAAGGTCGTACTCCTGACTCCTGAGATTTCTTGGATAATGCAGAACAGGGTCTGGGTCATTTGGCATAAAGTCATTTGGCATAACGCCATTTGGCATAAGGTCATTTGGCATAAAGACCAATTGGCATAATGATCATTTGGCATAACGGACATTTGGCATAATTTTGAACTGTGAAAGCGAAATTGATATATCATGTAATGTTTAGCGTAGATAAAGTAGGTCGAGGCTGTTTTCTGATAAACTTAGACTGATGGTAGACATTTTCCGGAAGAATGAAATAACAAAACGGTAGAATTGCTTCCGTGGTATTTGAGAGGCTTCAGTAAGCAACCTTACCGGGGTCGCGTTACCTACATCGCGATGATGGGGCTGCCACCTTAGGTATAGCTGACGCGATACAGCATTTCGTTAATCAGCCGCTGGGTACCAGGCAGACGCTGTTTGAGCCGCACCTCCTGGTGAACAGACGCTCGAGCTGATGTCTCTAGCTGATGTCAGAAGGCTGCACTACCAGCTAAGTACACAACCCTTAGCTGGCGGTCTTTTGTCATCGGACGACCCGTGGAAGCGTGAGATAGGGACTTGTGGGGACCAGAACTCTGTTGGGCGCTCCTTCCTTGATGTCAACCCACCATTTTGCAGCCCGGTACAACCCACCATTTTGTAGCTCGGTACAAGGAAGCAAGAGCAGCCGAAAAACGAACCCACCGCAGGAAGAAAAAAGAGTACGAAGAACAAGTGATTAGTGAGGCGCAGGAAAAAATGGAGCAGAACGATATGCGGAGGTTTTATGAGTCTGTCAATGGCGTGCGGAGAAAGACAGCGCCATCTCCCGTCATGTGCAACGACCAACAAGGGAATTTGCTGACAGATAAAACTGAAGTGGCTGCCAGGTGGAAGCAACACTTTGAGACTTTGTTGAATGGAGGAAGTGAAGGTGCATCGGAGAACAGAATAAATATTAACGACGATGGACAAGCTGTGGAGTCACCTACACTAGATGAGGTTAAAAAAGCTGTCAAAGAGTTGAAAAACAATAAGGCTTCGGGGAAGGACCAGCTCCCGGCTGAACTTCTCAAACATGGCAGTGAGTAGCTTTATGAAGTTCTGCACCATATTATGTCGAAAATATGGGAAGACGAGGAAATGCCTGCTAGCTGGTTGGACGGCCTCATTTGCCCTCTCTTTAAGAAAGGGCACAGACTGGAGTGCGCCAATTACCGAGGAATAACCCTCCTTAATTCGGCGTACAAAATTATGTCCCGTATTCTGTTCAACAGATTGAGACCGCTTGAAGAGTCCTTCGTCGGCGAATACCAAGCAGGTTTTCGTGAGGGCCGATCAACGACGGATCAAATGTTTACCTTGAGACAAATCCTTGATAAATTCCGGGAGTACAACTTGCAGACACATCATCTGTTTATTGATTTCAAAGCGGCGTACGATTCAGTGAAACGGAATGAATTATGGCAAATTATGCTTGAACCGGGTTTTCCGGCGAAACTAATACGGCTGATTCGTATAACGTTGGACGGATCGAAATCAAGTGTAAGGGTTGCGGATGAAATATCGACGTCATTTGTTACCTCAGATGAATTAAAGCATGGTGATGCACTCTCGAATCTACTGTTCAATATAGCGCTCGAGGGAGCGATTAGGAGAGCTGGTGTGCAAAGAAGCGGTACCATTATCACAAATCGCATATGCTCCTGGGATATCGCGGACGATATCGATATTATCGGGATTGATCGCCGTGCCGTGGAAGAGGCTTTTGTGCCTTTTAAGAGGGAGACAGCGAAGTACATGGTCGCTGGCAATCAACGTGGGTTCATTAGTAGTGGTGGTAGCGAAAAGGTGCTGGATGGTGAAAGGTTTGAAGTGGTAGAAGAATTTGTGTATCTTGGAACATTAGTGACGTGTGATAATGATGTTATCCGCGAGGTGAAAAGGCGTATTGCAGCTGCAAATAGGGCTTATTACGGACTTCGTAACCAGCTTAAGTCCCGTAGTCTGCAAACGAAAACAAAACTCGCGCTGTATACTACTCTGATTCTTCCGGTGGTTTTATACGGCCATGAAACATGGACGTTAAAGGAGGCTGATCGGAGAGCTTTCGGAGTGTTTGAGCGTCAGGAGAACGGTATCTGGCGGCGCCGCATGAATCACGAATTGTACCAGGTGTATAAAGGGCTGGATATTATTAACCTTATTCAACACGGCAGACTACGGTGGGCTGGTCACGTTGTTCGTATGGCGGAAGAACGTCAAGCGAAGATAATATTAAGTAGAGAACCCGGAAGAGGCCACAGGCTTCGTGGAAGGCCACGTACACGATGGCTTTTTGCAGTTGAAGAGGACCTGAGGGCTCTCAATGTTCAGGGCGACTGGAAGCGATTGGCCCAGGATCGAGTCCAGTGGAGAAGGATACTCCATTCGGGTTAGGTTCATCGAAGAGCTGTAGCCCATCAAGTATTAAGTAATGTCTAATTCGTTTTTAAAAAGTTCCAACCTAGGTTGGAACCAGTTCCAACCTAAGTGCTGTCAAAGTGTTTTTTTATTCGCTCAGGTTGGAACTAGGTTCGCACTAGTTCCAACCCCGAAGCTGTCGGGTTCGCACTGTGTTGTTTCACGGTTTCGCACCAGGTTTACCAATACAAGTGCACTTCAACTTTCAAAACCATATGGGTGGAATAAACAAGCCGAAGGGAAATACAAACCAGAATAAAAACGCAACTGTTTGTGCATTTAATATAGAATGCGCATCGAAAGCCGTTTTACGGAAATTTTTTATTCCCTATGATATTTGTCAACATTTGCATTATATTTAAATTCCCTTAGGACTTTTTTCCAGTAATCCTAGGATAATTTGTATTAAACGGAGATATTGCAATTTGTTCTAAAATTCCCCCATTAATTATTTATTTAAGTAGTTCTTCAAAAAAACATACGGAAATTCTTCAAAGACTTCTTATAATTCGTTCAGGTATTCCTCCTTGAAGTCTTGTATGCATTCCATTGCGAATTCTTCCCAGAATGCATTAGAGCAATATTTCAGGCATTCCTTCATAATATTTTTCCAGAAGTTCATCTGGAAATTCCTCCAAGAGTTTCTACGAAATTTCTTCCAAGAATTTCTCTGGAAGTTCCTCCAGGAATTCCTCCGGAAGTTTCTCCAGGAATTCCTTCGGAAGCTCCTCCAGGAATTCCTTCCGAAGTTCCTCCAGGAAGTTCCTCCAGGAATTCCTCCGTAAGTTAATCCAGGAATCCCACCAGCTATTCCTCCAGAAATTCCTCCGGAAGTTCCTTCAGAAATTTCTACGGAAGTTCCTCCAGAAATTCCTCAGGAAGCTCCTCCAGAAATCCATCCGGAAGTTCCTTCAGAATTTCCCCCCTGGAATTCCTCCAGGAATTCCTTCAGAAGTTCCTTCAGGAATTCCTCCGGAACTTTCTCCAGAAGTTCCTCCGGAAGTCCCTTCAGAAATTTCTTCGGAAGTTCCTCCAGGAATTCCTCCGGGAGTTCCTTCAGGAATTCCTCCGGAACATCCTTCAAAAGTACCTCCGGAAGCCCTTCCAGAAACTTCTCCGGAATTTCCTTCGGAAGTTCTTTCAGAAATTCCTCATGAATTTTTTCCCGAAATTCCATCAGCAGGAATTCCTTCGGATGTTCCTCCAATAATTTTCCCGGATGTTCTTCCGGAAGCTCTTCCAGGAATTGCTCCGAAAGCTCCTCCACGTATTTCTCTGGAGGTATTTCTGGAGGGACTTCCTGAGAAATTTCGGGAGGGACTTCCGAAGGAATTTTTGGAGGGACTTCTGGAGGTATTCCTGGAGGAACTTTCGGAGGAACTCCTAGGGGAACTTTCGAAATGAATTTCTGGAGGAACCACCGGAGGAATTCTTGGAGGAACAGCTGGAGCAATTCCTGGAGGACCTTCCGGAGGAATTCCTGGGAGAACTTCCGGAGGAATTCCTGGAGGAACTACCGGAGGAATTTAAGGTGGAACTTCCGGATGGATTTCTGAAGGAGCTTCCGGGGGAATTTCTGGAGGAACTTCCGTAGGAGTTTCTGGAGGATCTTCCGGAGGAATGTTAGAACTTCCGGAGGAATTCCTGGAGGAACTACCGGAGGAATTTATGGTGGAGTTTCTGGAGGAACTTCCGGAGGAATACCTGGAGGAACAGCTGGTGGGATTCTTGGATGAACTTCCGGAGGAATTCCTGGAGGAACTTCCTGAGAAATTCCTGAAGGAAGTTCTAGAGGAATTCCTAGAGGAATCTCTGGAGGAACTTCTGGAAGATTTCCTGGAGGAACTTCCGGAGGATTTTTTGACGGTACTCCTAAATGAATTTGAGTAGGATTTCATGAATGAATTTCCAAATGATTTACTGAAGGAACTTCCGGAAGAAGTTTTGAAGTATTTTTGGGAGGAATTCCTGAAGGAATGTTTCAAAGATTTTCTGAAGGAACTTCCGAAGGAAATTGTTAAGGAACTTCGGAACTTCCCTAACGAACTCCCGAGCTCCGAAAAGATTCCTGAAAAAACATCCGGAGGAATTCCGGAAAGAAACTCCGAGTAAATGCGGAGGAATTCCTGAAAAAACGAAAAGGAATAGAGAATCTGGGGTAGAAATATCCATCCAAAAGTAAATTTCGAAATTCGCGAAAATCAGAGCGCGTACTTGATCATTTGTATCATGATCTTATTCGTTGTGGCCCACAAACTGCCAGTGCACTGGTAATGGTAAAGTCCGGTATAGGGCACTGCACGAACGAATCTCTTTCTCTTTTGTTCTTCAGGGAATTTGACGTTTACTGGCCTTGTTGTTTTCAAATTTCTTTGCAGCGAGAAAGAGACAAAGCAGTCCGTGCAGTGCCCTATGGTGTCGATCATATGTTTCGATTCAAAACAAACACGATGCCACGCACACCACCATATCCAATGACAGATGGAACTGAAAACGTTTTTGCCTTTCTCGTACAACAAAGTTGTACCAGAAAGGCTTTCATTTCACTCCAAAAGTGTGTATGTGTGTAGCCCTTTTTTTTTTTTTTTTGTTGAACGCGTTCCATATAGAAGGGCTTGACAAATTCGAGTGCAACTGGTTTCATTCGACGGAGCAAATTTCCTAGTTGGACACTATTGTTTTTGTTGTTTAATAAATCATGCAGTTTGGATTATATTTTTTTATTTTTTAATCAACAAAAACACAAATGCACATTGAATCATTAATCATTTTAGCCGTGGCGCAACCCACGGTAAGTAATTTTTAAGCAACGTACTAGAATTGCACCAAATCTTTTTACCGCCGAGATGTAGGCAATAAGCACTGCATTTACAACATTAATTCGAATTCAACATACTGAATCGAGAAAGGCATCATCACCACCGGTGGATAAATTTGGGTTTTTATTCAGGGTTCGGGTTGGCACTGACCCAGGTTTAAAAACGAATTCGACATAAGTAAGATTGTCACTATTTCCAGTCATCATGTACTACACTGCCAAAAATATCGGCGTTATAAATTTTTGCAATAGCTCCACCCTAATATAATCGATATAGAACCACACATAAATTAAATAATTGCTAATTCGAGACCACACATAAAGTTTATTTGGACATATATTTTATTAGTAGTTCACGTGGAGAATGGTTATGTGTGCGCTGATATACATCATAAGTTAAATCTATGGATTTTTGCCAATAAATATGTGTGGATTTTTAGTAGTGTAGAGCAGAAGAGTGCTTCGGAAGCAATGACTTCGGATTCTAGACTTCCGAAGCTAGACTTTACTAAGGTGGCGCAGATCAGCGTTGCGTGCCACTAGTTGTCTCTTTTATTCTCCCGCTGATCTTATGCAACGCAAATAGTGACGTCATTGTCGTTAAAGGTCTCAGCACAAAAAAAATATTTTGTTGTGGTTAATTTTCAGGTATCTTTTTTTCTTTAGAAAGAAGAACAAAAAACTACTTTTTGATTTTTATAATGAAGTACGCTGCTTAGGCGGAAGATGAGATGAACAAGCTAGTTTTTTAATCGACGATGCTCATTTTCAACGAACTAAGCCCTTTTTCAGCTTCCAATGTTTGTTGCGTAGGCTCCGACGTACAACACGCGTGAGGCAAACCGAAGCTTCATCACTGCTAGAGATTCAAACAGCCATCCAAAGCATGAAATCGAACGAAGCCCCGGGGGTCGATCGCATATCACCCGAATACTTTTAAATTCGATTTTTGTAGCATTTCAAAAATTAGATTGTGTATCAATAACAACAATTTACGGACTGCCACATATCAGTTAAGTTAAACTGTGTGTTTCTTAGAGAGTCTGTACAAAAACCGTGTAAGTTTATTAATTTTTGGCTGTGATCCATCGGAAATCAAGTCACCCCTACTCTATTTCAATGCTCGCTAACACTTTCCTAACAGGTTTTATTTGTTTTCCTCGGATCCGGAGAGTTTCAATCAACTCAGACCTGGGGTGACATTGCGCATCTCGAATCGAATCACTCGATTCGTACGTTTTTGCATTCGTTTCGAAAAAAATGCGGCATTATGTATTTCGTTCGACTTCATTCAGTCGCAGTACAAGATTTCGAATGGTGCTGTACTAGTTCAATCGAGTATGTTCTGTCAAACGAAATGTAAACAGAGAGAATAAGAGATAGCTGTCTGCGTGTTTATCATGCCGCCCGCTGGAGAGACAATCTTCAGCGCATTGCGAATATGAGTAAACAAAGAGAATAAGAGTAATTTCATCTGCGTGTAGCATGTTGCCTGTTGGAAAGGCATCCTTCATGGCATGAATTGGCAGTTAATTTATAAACAAGCAAATCGTGCTCAATGACTATAAAAGCAATATTATTTAGCTGTTGCAATATTATTTAGTAGTTGGAACCAATTAAAACATTATGCCGATACGACATGTTTTATAAATTGAGATATAGTTACGACACAAATTATAAGTTATAATAAATTATAAGCAACTCGGCCGTACGAAAACCATTTTGTTTTTGTTAAATGTCTTGGCTGTGCATGGCTTTTCTAAAGCACTTGTTTAGTTTGATTGCTCTAATTGTAATCAAGTGTCGGTCTTCCACTGTCATTAGTCGTCTGAGTACACGCGACCGCATGCGTAGAGCAATCAAACTCATCAAATGCTTTAGCATTTATTATATTTATTCGAGTTTATGCCACATATCCAATTTTGAGCTAGATAATTTAAAGCTAAAAAAGGATTCGATAATAAATTACTTTGATGTTTCCATGTGTTTTAGTTAGATGCACTTGGGTCATCTCTTGTGCGTTTTTTTTATTCAACTCAACTATTTTTACGTAGATTTTGGATTATATACGTTCTTACGCAGATTTTCCCCATAGATTTTTCACGCGGTTTATCGAAATTGCCAAGAAATACGTGAAAACTGCAAAAAAACGATTCAAGTTGAAGTCGTTTTTACGAGGATTTCGGGATAATTAGAGATTGCATATTGTCTGGAAGCTTTAAAAGTAGGTATACTAATGACATTCTTTCCTTCAAGATACAATAATGAAACATTTATACTCTTCCCGTAGAGAAATAATAACAAATTTAATGAAAAACTTTCAGCAAGAAATGACTCTCGAACAACATTCGAAAACTATAAAGGTGACGAGTGATTTTCATTCGACTTGAGTCGTTTTTCAGTGTGCTATCGAGTCTCCATAATGCCAAAACATCTCGTTATTCTTGTACCTCCTCGAGCATACTCGAACGATGAGTCGATTTCGAGATCGAATCGAAAGCCGTAATGCCAAACATGTTCGACTCGATATCAAAGGCGATGTGTCGCTCGTAAATATTGCCTTCCACCTTAGACAGAGAAGACGTTTTTTTTTTAACTTTAACCAGAAATTCCCATTCATTGGCATTTCTGATCGAACACTAATTTTGTAATTAGGTCTGTGCATTTTGCACCGCCTAAACAAACCCGGGCGCCAAGTCGGATCAAATAAATCGCAACGGTGCATCATCGTCGTCGTACACGGGGAATTCGAGGCACGATTTAGAATTTCTATTTTAGTAATCAGCTGGTGATGCATCGGAATACGAGATGTAAAACGGTAACGATGATTTTCCGAAAGTGGCCACGGCAGACCTAAATGCATTTCATTGAACTTTCTACGTGTAGAACGCTGGCGACATTAGCAGCAAAAACCTACATAATGCCGCGAGTTGCAATCCCTACTTCAACTGGCAACAGTTAAGCACACCAATAATGAGATGCCACCCACATCAATTAGCTGATTGGAGAAATTGCGCAAACAATGATCCGCCTCATTTACTGATTCCCTTGAATGTGGGCACTAGGTTTATGGGCGCTAAACATGAACAGAAATGGATGCATTCCACCTGCCTTTGTATCAAGCTATAATCTACGCTTAACGTCCACCCGAATGAAATGCACCCGTTCGCAACTGTTGGACATAATGATCCGGCAAACGCTTTGGCCACACCAGCTCTGCCAATCTGTTGGTGAGATGTTTGTCTGCAATTGAGAATGATGTGCCGCTTCATTGGATTGAGCTTGCGGCATCCAAATGCAAACACGAGCCACAACTCTTTGCCTCATCGTTGTTGTTGATTGGCATATATTGAGTGTAATGGCCTAATGGAATTAAAGTTCATCATGCACGCCGGGAGGAAATTTACTGGCGCCAGGACTTCTCTCTCGATGCGGTCAGCAACGGTCACAGTGAGTGCGATGATTCTTAACCCATTAGAAGTCAATTGAACATTTGCAGGAATCATGATTCGCACATTTTTTCAACAGATCAAAACAGCATTTTCCATTTTGCTATTATCAAACTCCCAGAATCGAGCAAGTTTGAGAAAGTCGAGTCAAGTACGAGACACTAAAGACGGCCTTACTGTTGAGGTGGAAATACGTATCTGTCAAAGGTACAATAAAGTAGTGGAATTAAATGGAATAGTACAAACTCGTTTTATGATAAGTTAAGTTTAAGTTGCTGACCAGATAATAGAGTGCCTATCAAATTGATGGAACGAACTGGTCTGGTACAATCAGAAATCGTCCAACCCATCATAATGATATTGTCGGCGTAGCACCAACTTAGAATTCGGAAGTTGGGACTTCCGAACCGAACTTTCTTCCAAAGTTTTATCTGTCAAACTAATTGATGCGTTGCTAAGCGCATCTTCAGGCGAATCCAGCGCACTACTTCCGAAGTTGGGAAAGTTGCCTGTATCTGGAGAAAAATCCAACTTCGGTATAAAAAGCGTTTTAACTTTGTTCCGGATAGAACCGCCGCT
>NW_026942037.1:0-1000 GCF_024139115.2 Armigeres subalbatus
AGCAAAGGCGGGAGGACCAGACATTGTCCGGTCGAGTAGCACAGTGGATCATATAATAATTATACTGACCGCAATGTTCTTTTTTTGAGCGAACAAAATTTTAGGATACCAAAAGTTAGTGTATATGTCTAATCTGTACTCGCATGGACAAAATTTCTCTCTGATAGAATTGTTCAAAAAGACGTCCACAGTTTATGGTGTGGAGAGGGGGATTGGTGTTACAAGATTTTATGACAGCGCGAACACTTGGTATACAAAAAAGAGAGGCAGAGAAGAGACGGGAGATTAGAAATCTCAAAAAGCAAGATTTATTTTATTTTCTATTGCCATATGTAAATGAAAAATTCAGTCCTCCTTAGCCGTGCGGTAAGATGCGCGGCTACAAAGCAAGACCATGCTGATGGTGGCTGGGTTCGACTCCTGGGGCCGCTCTAAACAATTTTCGGATTGGAAATTGTCTCGACTTCCCTGGGTATAAAAGTATCATCGTATAAGCCTCATGATATACGAATGCAAAAGTGGTAATTTGGCTTAGAAACCTCGCAGTTAATAACTGTGGAGTGCTTAATGAAGACTAACAGTGGGGGATGTGATGCCATTTTAAATTTCCGAAATCATATTAATGACTACCTTTTCATGCAATTAGAACCACTATGAATCGCGAGAATGCGTTTGCAAATCTTACAAATGGTTGATTTGAATGAATGCAGCTCTTTGTGAGCTGTTCAACTCAGAGGGTTGTTGCAAAATGATCGTCGTTCTGTGTTCTTTTCTGTTGTAGAACGGTAAATATTAGGTTGAGTGATTGTATTTGCTTTGTTTTTTTGCTAATGTGAACACGAAAACTTATTGGTCACATGATTTTGATGTTTCAGAAAAAATATTAAAGATTATTGGAAAAGGAAAATTTCGGATCGTGTCAACTCTTCTCAACTAATCAATCTGTCTGACAGTATTGCACTTGATTGTATTGTTGATCAATAGCATTTCGATAATTGAA
>NW_026942038.1:0-15337 GCF_024139115.2 Armigeres subalbatus
GTTTAATCATACATCGTGGAACCAATGCTAACAGAATCCTGAATTGGCATCAAAACATTTTCACTTGGTTGAAAACTACCAAAATATGTGAAGTGTGATAGTACGGTTTTTTGTTAAAAAACACGTTGGGTACATAGGAGAAGGGGTCAAAATCTACAAAAATGTGGATTGCCCTAGTAATTAGTAGAGACATAAGCAATTCAACTAATTCCTTCATAAAATAATTTATTTTTGAATAAAGAAGTTATGAAAATTTTCAATGAAATTGTTATGCGGATACATTCAGTACAAGCAAGCATGTATATATTTTCTACATTTCTTCCGAAAAAGGCACAATTTCCATCATGGTATACATGGCCAGACCCCCTTAGATAATTCTCATTGCCACATGGTTAAATTCATCTACCCAAAATGAAGTTCAAACAAGTCAAAATTAAGTTCTATTCCTTAATTCTAGATCGTTGCTGGGGAAGCCAAATTTAAGTCGAATGGGTCAGCCTGAGCTTTAGTATTTGATTTTAGTATTTGATTTGAGTTTGCGTTTGATCATGTGTAGAAAAGTATCTGAATTCTAAGTTGTTTCCACCTAACGAAGGTTTGAATAGGTTCAAAAAACCTATGTTTGAGATAAACCCCTTCAACCAAATTTTTAATGCCCCATCAAACTGCTATCGTTAGGTGGTTTACTTTTTCTGTTTCTGATATCACCGGGTGGAATAAGACAACTAAAACAACTCAAAATTTAGGATGTTTGATCGATCCGTGTATAATAACCATATTTCATCATATTGCTTTTGGAAATGTTAATTTAAAATGAACAAATCTATTAACAAGAAAACAAAACCTTTTTTGTTTCTTCATTTTTGTATCTTTATTAAGAAGACTTTCAGCCCTAGGCTGGCTCGACTCCAATAAATCTTTCTTAAATTCAATTACATGTAAAATGTGAACAGTACAGCCCATGATATCATGATTGACGTAATAACCTTTCAAAATTTCAGCTAATTTAACTAACTTTCGCATTTACTACGGTAATTCAATCGTTGTAACATCGATAAGTTGCATGTCTCAAACCTCATTTAAGTTTTAACGGGTAAATTGTTTAGGATTTGCGATATTTGTCTTCAAGTAATTCCAAATATCAACTATAAAATCATGGGCAGATTAAGTACCCAACATTTTATAATTAATATTCAAAAATAGCAAAGTTCATTTAATCATCCTACAATGTTCTGTGAAATTGTTCTGAAACATATCAACAATCGAGCGATGAGAACCAGTTTCCAAATCGAATGTCGAATGTCGGAGGTGTATTTTCCTATAAATTTTGACTCAAAGCCCCATAAAAACATCTAATCAAATGCGCAGCTTATGCTACAAGCGATTGAGCTTAAATTTTGAGGGATTGATATTCTCACCATAAGACACAATCCAAGAGGGGGGGCGTGGAATTCGACAACTTTTTGTTTCCTGGGCGAGTCTACTGGATACCTTGCGTGGGCGCGGCGTTCATAGTGACTTGAGCGCTTGCAAGAGCCCTATGATGGCAAACACAGCACGAGTTTGAGTCTAAATATGTTGCACTGAGACGTTCATAGTGACTTGAGCGCTCGCCAGAGTCCCATGAGAGCGGACACAGCATGAATTTAAGTACAAAATTGTTACTCTGAGACGTTCATAGTGAATTCAATACCTAATTTCCATAACGACTTATCTGCTTTTGTAAATAAAGATCCAAACGTCGATTTAACGAATCTGATGGCACTTCCACGCTAACCATCACCATCTACACGTAAATGAAGGCTTCGGCTACCTGTTATTGTATTGGTTTACGTGGGAGTGCCATTAGATTTGTCAAATCGACGTTTGAATCTTTGTTTACAAAACCAGATAAGTCGTTTTGAAAATTTGTTATTGAATCGAGTGCCCCCCAGAGTCCCATAAGGGCGGACACAGCATTGTTACTCTGATTCGTTCATAGTGACTTGAGCGCTTATCAGAGTCCCATGAGGGTGAACACAGCATAAGTTTGAGTCTAAATCTGTTGCACTGAGACGTTCATAGTGAATTGAGCGCTCGCCAGAGTCCCATAAGGGGAAAAACAACATGAATTTGAGTACAGGATTGTTACTCTGAGACGTTTATAGTGAATTGAGCGCTCGCTAGAGCCCCATGAGGGCGGATACATCATGAGTTTGAGTTCAAAACTGTTGCCTTGAGACGTTCATAGTGTCTTGAGCCCTCGCTAGAGCTCCATGAGGGCATGACTCAGATTCGATTTGATTACAATTTGGTTACTCGTAGGTGCTCATAGTTAAATGAGTGATCGTCTAAGTCCCATGTGGGTGGACATGAATTTGATTTGAGTACAATTCGGTTACTCTGAGGCTTTCATAGTGAATCGAGCGATCATCTGAGTCTCATGAAGGCGGACACAGATTCGATTTGCGTACAATTTGATTACTCTGAGCCTGAGGTGTTCATTGTGAAATGAGTGATCATCTGATTCCCTTGAGTGGGCGGACATAGATTTATTTCGGTATTTCCTTTAGAAAATGTTTTGATAATATGAGGTAATTAGAAAGGCTAGCTTGTCAAAGTTAGGCATTTCGTATGAAAAACAACCTTTGTTGAGGCAGTCATCAATTCGAGGCGCGTAGGACCTCTAAATTAAGTAAAAGTTTTCTATATTTTTTTTTAGATAAAAATGCATTGGTATTAAATGGAGGCGATTTAAATAGACAACAAAAACTTGACTTGAACAGAGGGCGGAGTAATCAAGAAAAAAATAATCAAATATTCAATACAAAGTACAGTTGAAATTTCGACCAATGTTTTACTCATCAACATAATTGTTTTTGAAAGAAGTCGGCACATAGACCTGTAAAAATCATAATACGATGCATTACATTCAATGAGTTTAGAAAGCGAAATTTCATTGGTATTTTGAAAACTATAGGAGTTCCGTTCCATCACAGTCTATATTTTGAAGATCCTATTTCATTAGAATTTCACTTTCATTCTAACATGCCAATTGAACTCGAACAAAAACGATGCACGCGCCACGATTGATCGATTGGCCAACTAATTATTATTTGAATTGACCAGTAAATCGGTAAACGATGGGAATTTGAGGAGTGTTATGTCTGTTTGTCTGTGCTTTACATATGAATTCTTGTTTATGCAGATGTATATGACGCATCAAAATTATATCTGGTGTTATTATAGCGGTATTACGTGTTTTGTTTGATCTAGAATAAGTATTAAATTGAATTTATTCACATTTAGGCGTGGGGCGCAATTTTCAAATCAAAAAAGTTTGATGGGCGGATTTTCCAAGGGGCGCAAAATTTTAAATGTATGAGTAACCAGCTCATGATTTGCCATGACAGCACTGATCGTGTAGCATTAAAGCTTTAAGAGATCCAATTGAAATTACATGCCATGCTATTTCACATGCCTACGCTTTCAATCCGTGTAAATTTAATATCTGACTCATTTTTACGTTTATTTTCATGCTCCAAATATGTGCATGAAAATAAACGTGAATTTACACAAAAATTGCGCGATTTGTCCAGCAGAGGCAAAAGCAGTCAACCACTTGCCATTTGACGGAATAACAATCTTCTGAGACAACGCTTTATTTTGCATCACAGCATGCGCCTCTGAATAATGGGCAAAATGTAAACAGCCTAATGTTAATTTTTGATTTTCAAGCAAAAGCTCAAATTGTCAGTTGGTACAGTTCTAAAGTTAAAGTTGATTCAAAAGTATAAGTTTGCTAATGTCGTTCCTGTTTACGCGACTAACATCAGTCAAAGCACCGGTACTATAAGTGTCAAACCGATGTTGGTGATGAAACCAAACATGCACTACAGCATAAATTATGGCCAATTTAAGCTTGTTGAAGCATAAAAGTCAGCATTGGCACGAGCTGACGTTTTCGTTTCTGGGTTGTAGCTGTACAGTTGGAGGATCTACCACAAGGACACACAAGCCTGTATATATGAGAGCGGAACACGACCAGAAATTTGTGCACCGAGGTCGGTGCGGTCAGCAAAAACAGATCCCGTTAACTCATTAAACCTCGTCGGCGTTGCGCCTGGGCAGCAAAAGGGATCTGAGAGTGTACAGGAGTGCAGCTGGATGTTCGAGTCATTCTTGCCAATGGATCTAGCTGACACGGATGCGATGAATCAAGCATATTACTCGACATATGATTGAAGACAACATAGGGGCTGAAACTGGTGTTGAAGAAAGCATTTCACTCGTTCCGGACATTCGCATTGAGGCTTGGTGAGAGAATTCCATTGTATATTTTTTATTGTATACCGAATTTAATTGAAACTATATACTAAAACTATCAGGACACCCGATTGAAACGATTTGGATAGGAAGAGTGGAATCGCCAACTTCCTATTGTTACAATTCGTGGATAAAGGGCGGGCTCTTCTCTCCATCTATTGGGTCAATATGAAAAACGAGGGCTAGATTGTATTTGTGTATGTACACTTTCTTCTGGAAGGAGATTCTGTATTCATCCCGTGGATTTGCATGAGTGTATCTGCTTATGGAACCACCCCACCCATTTTGGCCCTTCATAAAGGAGTTTGATGAAATACAAACAATCATATAATCATGATCAAACCGTTTGTCAGATATGACCAGTACTATCGGCAGGTGCCTTGCTACAATAGATGGTAGTATCATCATCATCATCATCATCATCAATTGAAGCTTGTTGAAGCATAATTTCTAAAATAATTTAAATGACTACAGCGCCACTAGCTTACTTATGCTTCTACTAGCTCTAATTACTTGAAAATTAAACTGTTTTCGGATCAGATTGAAGATTCTTTACAGAATCTATACCACTCTTAATCCGATCAGTTTGCGAAATTTCTTCATTGGTTCATCGAACGGTCTTTTATGAAGAGGAAACAGCAGTTTGTTTCCCTAAAGTATATAGATACAGGGGAGAATCATTTCAAATGCAGCCTCTGAATGCCAGTACGATTGTTCAAGCAGGTCAATCAGTCACAAGTACCACGACAGAAGAGCAAACTTCTTTTACCAATAGCACAAACTACCGAACATTTACCAACTAGCAATAACTATTTCGCTACAGCTTTCGTTCAAATTGTTTCAAATAATTGGGATTAGCAAGAATCAGCAAGTTCATTAATTATATTCTGTATCCCGTTAAAATCAGGAATGGTCAACTAGTGCAGTTTGATTAGTCGTATTTGTATACTTAAATATGGACAGCTTTCTATCGAATATGCGTTTGCAGGCATTAATTCCTTATATGGTTTAACTTCTGGTGTCGTTAACTGAATTAGGAATATTAAAAAAAGAGATGAGCCAGCCGCGGGCTGAAAATATCATCGATGAACTTCCACCAACAACACGAATTGCTGTGATTTTTTTTGTCAATAGTTTGGTTACGAAAATTATTTTAAGCTTTTATTGTAATGTATTCATTTGTCCTAAGACGAGTTTGTACTATTTCATTTAATTCCACTATTGTTTTGTACCTTGACAGATACTTATTTCTACCTCAACAGTAAGGCCGTCTTCAGAGTCTCGTACTAGACTTGAAAACCAACATGTTTTTTGGGAATCAGAGAGTTTTGTACAAAATCTATGCACAGGCCGTAACAGAACTATTGAATATTGTGAAACGTAGTCTGTGGCTGGATGCATCGTTATTCCGCCTTTAAATGGGAAAGAAAAATTTCTTATCCCTTATCTCGTATCTCATACGTTCTGTCCCACTTGTGACTTGAGTCATACGGTTGAAAAGTCTTTAGAGGACCATTTTAACTGAACCTGAGCTAAGAAGGCAATGAATTCGAGGTACGGAGAAGGCAATTAACTGAGGTAAGTCATTAAAACCTTATGGTTTTGAAAAGGAGATCATTGTGAAATGTAGCTGGTTTTGTTAATTTTGCATCTACACGTTGAAATGGTTCGGCATTCTTGTTTATATTGGTGAAAACATCGAAAAAGTTTAAGTGGTGCATTTTGGACCGTTCTCCCCTAAAGTGTCTTTCGAATGACTAACCTAGAACCAATATAAACTCATGCCACGTTCTTTCAAGTGCGTTTGGTCGCTTTGGAGCCAGTTCGGAATAAACCCAAAGGGGAAAGTTTCGAAATTGAACCTATTTGTACCACTAGACAACTTAAAATTTGTTATTTTTAAGTACCGCTTCGAAGCTAATGATTTTCCCTGAGAAGCGAATGAATTGTCTACCGTACAATTCCAAGTGAGCTCCATCCCTTTCAGGAGTCTGATCACATAAACTCGATGGTGGATTGGATTGGGTTTTTCTTAACTTCTGTAGGCTCAAGAATATCATTGTATTAGCATTATAGCATAAGAATACGACAAAGGTACCATGGTTTAGAAACCCTGCAGGTTATAAATGTAGAAGTCCTTCATAAACACTCATTTGCGAGGCGGCAATGTTCCCAATGGGGATCCAATGCAAACAAAAAAGAAGAACGTCTATCTCCTATTCAGCTGTTTTCCAAGCGAATATACTGAGATCAAATCATTCGATTATCAATATAGAAGCGCATTTTTCGCCGGCGATTCAGTGTACATAAAAAAGTAGAGCATAAAGTATAGTCTATTTATGCTCGTTACAAGTTGAGATTAGATAAGGAAGCTCAGCTGTCCTGATCTGGTAAAGCGACGTATGGGTCAATTTGCGACATACCCGTTTGCCATTTTTTCCTTTAAAACACTCGATGAAAAATACTCGTAATATCAGCATAATGGCGAATACAGGGGTTAGACAATAAGATTGGTGTTGCGATGGATTGTTCCTGGCTTGAAAGAACGTTTTTGACAGCAGTGTCCATTTCACACAGCTTCAAAGCTGAAATTTATTTTCCAATTATTAATTATTATTGAACTTATCATTTATATGAAATAACTTACAAACTAGTTTCAGCACAATTCACAAGTTACAGGCCCCATCGCCACTCTAAACTATTCTAATCAAATACTATTTCTTCAGTATGAGAGCATATGCATACATTTGATTGCCAGTGTTGCCAGTTTCACAAAATTTATCAAGTTTTGGTACAAGAGCGATCAATTCATCGTAGATAATTGCTCCACAGCAGTTGTATTATTGCTAATTGTTAAGGTCACTCCTGACAGAATCCAAGTTTCAAAGTGCTCGCGTTTTCGGGGGCACACCACTCGATACGGAGGCGGCCGACAACTGTCATTTTTGTTGATCCAGCTTTGCGCAGCATGCGTGAAAAAATAAAAATGACAGTTGTGCGTTGCTTCCGTATCGAGTGGTGTGCCCCCGAAAACGCGACCACTTTGAAACTTGGATTCTGTCAGGAGCGACCTTAAATTTCAAATATGACAAACATTCAATAATGAGTTTTAGATCCCTGAAGAAGGTCACAAATATGAACCAAAACGTTGAAACATGGACGATATAGTTCGTCCATGTTTCAACTTTTGCTTAGTTAAGAATACTTAAGAAAAAAATTCAATCAAACAAAATTCGAAGTTTTTTTAACACAAATCATTATTGTCATTCTAACCAGCTCACACTAGATTTTTGTTTTTGAAACTGCCTGTTATCATTGCAAAATACAAAACAAAACTTCTCATGGAAAATCGCAATGTGTATTACTAAAAGGACAAAAAAAATAAACATTTTGATAATCCTGCCGGCGGCGCAATGACAGTAACCAAAAATCCAGAAATTGTTCGATAACCTTCCAGGGGCGTGGTCGAAACACATTTCATCCGAACGTGCGATAACAAGTACAGTGCAGTGGAAGGAGCCCGGGAAATTGAATGACGAAGCATTCTGAAATCAAAATATTTATGAATAATCAAGAGTCTCTGGCGATAAAACAAGGTTTAAGAAAACGCCTTTTTCGCACATCAAAATTTTAACGAAAGGCGATCATTTCACTCCAAAAACGAACTTTTTATAAAAGCCTTCGAGGCCCATTGGTAAAAGTAAGGTAAAAGTTATTCCATTAAAATTATTGTTGTTTGCGGTATTATTTACAAAACTAAGAAGAACGACTATAATTTTTAAAGATTTTTGGGTGACAAAATCGGATTGAAAGGTGATTAAACTGGTGGTAGACAGAATCGGGAACTGACAAAATCGGGTCAATACTGTATACAAACTCCATCCATATCACTAATACAAAGCAGTTCATGGCTTGTAAATGCAAAATGTGATTAAATTGCAAAGAGATAACTTCACGTGGAAGCCTTCGAGCTCTTGAACCTCTTGCGGGCCTCTTGAAAGGAGGCTTCCGAGCCTCTTGAAAGGAGGCTTCCGAGCCTCTTGAAAGGAGGCTTCCGAGCCTCTTGAAAGGAGGCTTCCGAGCCTCTTGAAAGGAGGCTTCCGAGCCTCTTGAAAGGAGGCTTCCGAGCTTCTTGAAAGGAGGCTTCTGAGCCTCATGAAAGGAGGCTTCTAGGCCTATTGAAGGGAGGCTTCAGAGCCTTTCGAAAGGAGGTTTCCAAGCCTAGCTTCTGGGAAGGAGGCTTCCGAGCTTCCGGAGAGGAGACTTCTGAGCCTCTTGAAAGGAGGTTTCCGAGCCTCTTGAAAGGAGGTTTCCGAGCATCTTGAAATTAGGTTTCCTAGCCTGTTGAAAGGAGGCTTCTAAGCCTTTTGAAAGGAGGCTTCTAAGCCTATTGATAGGAGGCTTCCGAGCCTCTTGAAAGGAGGCTTCCGAGCCTCTTGAAGGAAGCTATCGAGCTTCGTGGAAGGAGGCTTCCGAGCCTCTTGAAAGGAGGCTTCTGAGCCTCTTGAAAGGAGGCTTCTGAGCCTCTTGAAAGGAGGCTTCTGAGCCTCTTGAAAGGAGGCTTCTGAGCCTCTTGAAAGGAGGCTTCCTGAGCCTCTTGAGAGAAGGCTTCCTGAGCCTCTTGAAAGAAGGCTTCTGAGCCTCTTGTCAGGAGACTTCAGAGCCTCTTGAAAGGAGGCTTCCTGAGCCTCTGAAAGGAGACTCTGAGCCTCTTGAAAGGAGGATTCTGAGCTCTGAAAAGAGGCTTCCTGAGCCTCTTGAAAGGAGGCTTCCAAGCCTCTTGAAAGGAGGCTTCAAGCCTCTTGAAAGGAGGCTTCTGAGCCTCTTGAAAGGAGGCTTCTGAGCCTCTTGAAAGGAGGCTTCTGAGCCTCTTGAAAGGAGGCTTCCGAGCCTCTTGAAAGGAGGCTCTGAGCCTCTTGAAAGGAGGCTCCTGAGCCTCTTGAAAGGAGGCCCTGAGCCTCTTGAGAGGAGGCCCTGAGCCTCTTGAAAGGAGGCTCTGAGCCTCTTGAAAGGAGGCTTCTGAGCCTCTTGAAAGAAGGCTTGAGCTTCTTGAAAGGAGGCTTGAGCCTCTTGAAAGGAGGCTTCTGAGCCTCTTGAAAGGAGGCCTGAGCCTCTTGAAAGGAGGCTCTGAGCCTCTTGAAAGGAGGCTCTGAGCCTCTTGAGAGAAGGCTCTGAGCCTCTTGAAAGAAGGCTTCTGAGCCTCTTGAAAGGAGACTTCCTGAGCCTCTTGAAAGGAGGCTTCAAGCCTCTTGAAAGGAGACTTCTGAGCCTCTTGAAAGGAGGCTCTGAGCTCTTGAAAAGAGGCTTCTGAGCCTCTTGAAAGGAGGCTTCCAAGCCTCTTGAAAGGAGGCTTCCAAGCCTCTTGAAAGGGGGCTTCCAAGCCCCTTGAAGGGAGGCTTCGAAGCCTCTTGAAAGGAGGCTTCTGAGCCTCTTGGAAGGAGGCTTCTGGAGCCTCTTGAAAGGAGGCTTCTGAGCCTCTTGAAAGGAGGCCTGAGCCTCTGAAAGGAGGCTCCTGAGCCTCTTGAAAGGAGGCCCTGAGTCTCTTGAGAGGAGGCCCTGAGCCTCTTGAAAGGAGGCCCTGAGCCTCTTGAAAGGAGGCTTCCTAGCCTCTTGAAAGAAGGCTTCTGAGCTTCTTGAAAGGAGGCTTTCGAGGCCTCTTGAAAGGAGGCTGAGCTCTTGAAAGGAGGCTTGAGCCTCTTGAAAGGAGGCTTGAGCCTCTTGAAAGGAGGCTTCTGAGCCTCTTGAAAGGAGGCTTCCGAGCCTCTTGAAAGGAGGCTTCTGAGCCTCTTGAAAGGAGGCTTCTGAGCCTCTTGAAAGGAGGCTTCTGAGCCTCTTGAAAGGAGGCTTGAGCCTCTTGAAAGGAGGCTTCTGAGCCTCTTGAAAGGAGGCTTCTGAGCCTCTTGAAAGGAGGCTCTGAGCCTCTTGAAAGGAGGCTTCTGAGCCTCTTGAAAGGAGGCTTCCGAGCCTCTTGAAAGGAGGCCTGAGCCTCTGAAAGGAGGCTTCTGAGCCTCTTGAAAGGAGGCTCTGAGCTCTCTTGAAAGGAGGCTTCTGAGCCTCTTGAAAGGAGGCTCTGAGCCTCTTGAAAGGAGGCTTCCGAGCTCTTGAAAGGAGGCTCTGAGCCTCTTGAAAGGAGGCTTGAGCCTCTTGAAAGGAGGCTTCTGAGCCTCTTGAAAGGAGGCTTTGAGCCTCTTGAAAGGAGGCTTCCTGAGCCTCTTGAAAGGAGGCTTCTGAGCCTCTTGAAAGGAGGCTTCTGAGCCTCTTGAAAGGAGGCTTCTGAGCCTCTTGAAAGGAGGCTTCTGAGCTCTTGAAAGGAGGCTTCTGAGCCTCTTGAAAGGAGGCCTGAGCTCTTGAAAGGAGGCTTCTGAGCCTCTTGAAAGGAGGCTTCTGAGCCTCTTGAAAGGAGGCTCTGAGCCTCTTGAAAGGAGGCTTCCTGAGCCTCTTGAAAGGAGGCTTCTGAGCCTCTTGAAAGGAGGCTTCCTGAGCCTCTTGAAAGGAGGCTTCTGAGCCTCTTGAAAGGAGGCTTCTGAGCCTCTTGAAAGGAGGCTTCCTGAGCCTCTTGAGAGAAGGCTTCCTGAGCCTCTTGAAAGAAGGCTTCTGAGCCTCTTGAAAGGAGACTCTGAGCTCTTGAAAGGAGGCTTCCAAGCCTCTTGAAAGGAGACTTCCGAGCCTCTTGAAAGGAGGCTTCTGAGCCTCTTGAAAGAGGCCTCCTAGCCCCCTGAAAGGAGGCTACCGAGCCTCTTGAAAGGAGGCTTCCGAGCCTCTTGAAAGGACGCCTCCAACCCTCTTGAAAGGAGGCTCAAGCCTCTTGAAAGGAGGCCTGAGCCTCTTGAAAGGAGGCTTCCTGAGCCTCTTGAAAGGAGGCCTGAGCCTCTTGAAAGGAGGCTTCCTGAGCCTCTTGAAAGGAGGCCCTGAGCCTCTTGAAAGGAGGCCCTGAGTCTCTTGAGAGGAGGCCCTGAGCCTCTTGAAAGGAGGCCCTGAGCCTCTTGAAAGGAGGCTTCTGAGCCTCTTGAAAGAAGGCTCTGAGCTTCTTGAAAGGAGGCTTGAGCCTCTTGAAAGGAGGCTTGAGCCTCTTGAAAGGAGGCTTCTGAGCCTCTTGAAAGGAGGCTTCCTGAGCCTCTTGAAAGGAGGCTTCTGAGCCTCTTGAAAGGAGGCTTCTGAGCCTCTTGAAAGGAGGCTTCTGAGCCTCTTGAAAGGAGGCTTCTGAGCCTCTTGAAAGGAGGCTTGAGCCTCTTGAAAGGAGGCTTCTGAGCCTCTTGAAAGGAGGCTTCTGAGCCTCTTGAAAGGAGGCTTCCTGAGCCTCTTGAAAGGAGGCTTCCAGGCCTCTTGAAAGGAGGCTCTGAGCCTCTTGAAAGGAGGCTTCCGAGCCTCTTGAAAGGAGGCTCTGAGCCTCTTGAAAGGAGGCTTCTGAGCCTCTTGAAAGGAGGCTTCCAGAGCCTCTTGAAAGGAGGCTTCTGAGCTCTTGAAAGGAGGCTTCTGAGCCTCTTGAAAGGAGGCTTCTGAGCTCTTGAAAGGAGGCTTCTGAGCCTCTTGAAAGGAGGCCTGAGCCTCTTGAAAGGAGGCTCTGAGCCTCTTGAAAGGAGGCTTCTGAGCCTCTTGAAAGGAGGCCTGAGCCTCTTGAAAGGAGGCTCTGAGCCTCTTGAAAGGAGGCCTGAGCCTCTTGAAAGGAGGCTTCCTGAGCCTCTTGAAAGGAGGCCTGAGCCTCTTGAAAGGAGGCTTCTGAGCCTCTTGAAAGGAGGCTTCTGAGCCTCTTGAAAGGAGGCTTCTGAGCCTCTTGAAAGGAGGCTTCTGAGCTCTTGGAAAGGAGGCTTCCTGAGCCTCTTGAAAGGAGGCTTCTGAGCCTCTTGAAAGGAGGCTTCTGAGCCTCTTGAAAGGAGGCTCTGAGCCTCTTGAAAGGAGGCTTCCTGAGCCTCTTGAAAGGAGGCTTGAGCCTCTTGAAAGGAGGCTTCTGAGCCTCTTGAAAGGAGGCCTGAGCCTCTTGAAAGGAGGCTTCTGAGCCTCTTGAAAGGAGGCTTTGAGCCTCTTGAAAGGAGGCTTCTGAGCCTCTTGAAAGGAGGCTTCTGAGCCTCTTGAGAGGAGGCTTCTGAGCCTCTTGAAAGGTGGCTTGGAGCCTCTTGACAGGAGGCTTCTGAGCCTCTTGACAGGAGGCTTCTGAGCCTCTTGAAAGGAGGCTTCTGAGCCTCTTGAAAGGAGGCTTCCGAGCCTCTTGAAAGGAGGCTTCCGAGCCTCTTGAAAGGAGGCTTCCGAGCCTCTTGAAAGGAGGCTTCCGAGCCTCTTGAAAGGAGGTTTCCGAGCCTCTTGAAAGGAGGCTTCCGAGCCTCTTGAAAGGACCCGAGCAGCACAAGTCAGACAAAAGTGGTTGCAGCAACTTGATTGTGACTAAATCTGGTCACATATAAGATGCAGTAACTTTAGTGAAACATGTGTGCTGCTAGGGGAGGCTTCCGAGCCTCTTGAAAGGAGGCTTCCGAGCCTCTTGAAAGGAGGCTTCTGAGCCTCTTGAAAGGAGGCTTCTGAGCCTCTTGAAAGGAGGCTTCTGAGCCTCTTGAAAGGAGGCTTCTGAGCCTATTGAAAGGAGGCTTCTGAGCCTCTTGAAAGGAGGCTTCTGAGCCTCTTGAAAGGAGGCTTCTGAGCCTCTTGAAAGGAGGCTTCTGAGCCTCTTGAAAGGAGGCTTCTGAGCCTCTTGAATGTAGGCTTCCAAGCTTCTTGAAAGGAGGCTTCTGATCCTCTTAAAAAAAAGCTTCCGAGCCTCTTGAAAAAGGAGGCTTCTGAGCCTCTTGAAAAAGGAGGCTTCTGAGCCTCTTGAAAAGAGGCTTCTGAGCCTCTTGACAGGAGGCTTCTGAGCCTCTTGAAAGGAGGCTTCTGAGCCTCTTGAAAGGAGGCTTCTGAGCCTCTTGAAAGGAGGCTTATGAGCCTCTTGAAATGAGGCTTACGAGCCTCTTGAAAGGAGGCTTATGAGTCTCTTGAAAGGAGGCTTCCGAGCCTCTTGAAAGGAGGCTTCCGAGCCTCTTGAAAGGAGGCTTCCGAGCCTCTTGAAAGGAGGCTTCCGAGCCTCTTGAAAGGAGGCTTCCGAGCCTCTTGAAAGGAGGCTTCCGAGCCTCTTGAAAGGAGGCTTCCGAGCCACTTAAAAGGAAGCGTCTGGAAAGCGTAGAAGGAGGCTTCAAATCCTCTAGCAACGAAGCAACTGAGCCTTTCGAGAAAAAAAACCTTCATGCCTCAAATGAAGGCTTTTCAGCCTGTAGACTCTAGATTTTAGTTCGGAGCCATATTCTTAACATATTATTCAACATTTTGCTTCGCTCAGGTAGTTTGCATTGAATATTTTTAAAATATGTTCATTCGACGTTTTGTTCTTTTGACCTATGGTCCAGCAGCACTTCATGCACTGTAAACAGCATAGTCAGGATCGAAGGACAAAATTGTTTTAATGAAAAAATACACAATTATCATAACTTTATCAATAAGTTTTGTTTGGAATTGTCATACATCTGCCATTGCGCTTTTTTGTCCGAGGTACCCCCTGGGGCCATCGAAGGTACCCCAGGCTGAGAACCGCTGCTCTAGGAGGATCTTGATAAACTTTAAATACTTGAAAATGATGATAAACTGCTTATTGTGCGTCATCATGGATCTGCAGCACTTTCGAATACGCCGGAAGTGCTTTCAGATGAGTTGGTAGATCTGAGGTCCTAACTACATGGGGCTCTTGGCCACTTTAAATAGCTGTTGTTTAGTTGCTAGACCTTTATTACAATTTCAAGACTTCTTGGCACATCAAGAACATCTTAAGGCCTCAGCACTTAAACAATTGGACGACCATGTTACGGAAACAATTTGGACGACCCTAATACCGAAATTGGTAAAAGACACATCTTAAGTTGCCCGCCAGAGTAAACGCGACGTGCAATCCCCAGTAACATGTTGGTTTTATAATGGTTTTAAGGCACTCTTGTAGAGTAAATAATGGTCTTCACGAGCGTTATAAAACTAAAAATGTTACTGCGAAGCGACGCGATTCACGTGAAAGAATAACAATTATTATCAATAAACTGTCAAATTGCACTATCGTTTACTCTGGCTTCACCCTAAGTCTAAAAATACACACTTCGAACAAACCCTGTAAATTTCCGTTCAAGTCGATGTAATAAACAAACCTCGGTCCGTAAAGTGAGAGCCCCCAATCTCGTTAGCCACTCGAGTATTTCAACTTCTTGAAAGCGAGCCGATCCAGGTATAACAGGTTAAGCGTTCTGGTGATTCAATTACTCTTCATCAGACTAAACGATAGCTTAAATTTACTTGACACGGAATCTCTTTAGATACCAAACAGGTGGAGATTGCAAAGAACTTAAAGTTTCAACGATGTTATGCAGCGTGATAAAGCCTGCTTTCTTTTCATATGCGAAGATATCCATTTTTGTTCATGCTTAAAAAAAATAGGTGACAGCTGCTGTTTGCATGAATGCGTTATTTGGAATTATGAGTTTAAAAAGTTTAAATTTTACATGATTCCATCGGAAACCTTGGTGAACACGTGGCTGTCAAAACAAATCAAAACCAACTTTAGCAATTAAAGTTGGTTTTGATTTGTTTTGACAGCCACGTGCTCACCAAGGTTTCCAATGGAATCATGTAAAATTTAAACTTTTTAAACTCATAATTCCAAATAACGCAACCTCTTGTTTACGCTCCGATTCAATTTAAAAGAGGTTTTGCAATAGTAGCTTTTTTGTGTTTTTACTGTAAAATAAATAAAATAAAAATAAAGTTATCCCCCTCTAGAATTATTCCTTAGTTCCGACAATGGGGGAGACGCATTATAACGTCTTATCCTTAGCTCAGTTCGAACTTATTCGATTGATACTATGAGTCTACGAGACTTCTATAAAAAGTTCGTTTTTGGAGTGAAGTAATTGCCTTTCGGTACAACTTTGTAGTACGATTAGGCAGGCAAAAACATATTAATCCACCTAGAAATGATGGCGTCTCTCATACATTATAAAATTAAATGGGAAAAGCCCATCGGAGTGACCAA
>NW_026942039.1:0-4145 GCF_024139115.2 Armigeres subalbatus
TACCAGGTCAGTTCACGCCTGATATCAAACCGACAGCGACCCAGCGTGTCATGTCCTAAGAGTCCATGGCGCGAATGCTTCATCATTCAAATAAGTCCAACGCAGATGTTCTAGGCTTTCCAAATTGTCCGGGAGTTGAGTTCAATTGGTCTACCAGGTCAACTACGCCTGATATCAAACCGACACCAACCCAACGTGTCCTTAGAGCCCATGCGAATGCTTCATCATTCAAATAAGGCCAACGCAGATGTTCTAAATTCTCCAAATTGTCCGGGAGTTGAATTCAATTAGTCTACCAAGTCAACTACGCCTTGTATCGAACCTATAGCAACCCAGCGAGTCCATATAAGTTTAAAAATCCCAGCACGTCTTAGTCTGGTACCAGGCGTGAATCATTCGCCAAGGCTCTGAGATGTGGACATGATGGGTTGTTTTCGAATTAGAACCAGAACCAGAATCTGAAATTGACCTATTTGAAAAGTCAATCAGTCGTTTATAGGGATTTTTATGGACGTGCTTGGTTGCTTTTGGTTTTGTATCAGACATACTTGAACTGGCAGACCAATTGATCTCAACTCCGGAACAATCCGTAGAACCAAGGACTTCTATTATGAAACCAGTCAAACCTCCCTGCGCCGATGTGCGGTTGTGTGTGGTTGACGAGGTAGACCAATTGACCTTAATTCCAGAACAATTTGGAGGATCTATACATCTACTTTGGACTTATTTGAATATCGAAACATTCGCAAAGGTTCAATGAACTAACATGAGCAAGTTGGGTTGCTTTTGGATTTTACCAGGTGTAGTTGACCTGGTAGACCAATTGAACTCAACTCCAGAACAGTTTGGAGAACCTAGGAACACCTGAATTGGATATATTTGAATGATGGAGCATTTGCATGGGCTCTTGGGACTTATAAGGACACGATGGGTTGGTGTCGGTTTGATATCAGGCGTAGTTAACATGGTATACCAATTGAACTCAACTCCCGGACAATTTGGAGAACCTAGAACATCTGCGTTGTACTTATATGAATAGTAAAGCATTCGTATGGGCTCTAAGGACTGATATGGGCACACTGGGTTGCTGTCGGTTTGAGATCAGGCGTAGATGACCTGGCAGACCAATTGAAGTCAACTCCCGGACAACATGGAAAACCTACAACATCTGCGTTATACTTATTTGACTGGTGATGCATTTGTATGACCTCTAAAGAAGACCTGGTAGACCAATTCAATTCAACTCACGAACAATTTGGAGAGCCTAGAACATCTGTGTTATACACGTTGATCGCTGTCGGTTTGATATCAGGCGCAGTTGACCTGGTAGACCAATTGAACTCAACTCCTGAACAATTTGGAGAACCTAGAACATCTGCGTTGTACTTACTTCAGTGATGAAGTATTCGCATGGGCTTTTAGAACTGATATGGTCACGCTGGGTCGTTGTCGGTTTGATATCAGGCGTAGTTGACATGGTAGACCAATTGAACTCAACTTCCGTATAACTTGGAGAGCCTAGTACATCTGCGTTGGACTTATTTGACTGATGATGCATTTGCATGATCTCCAAGGAGGTATATGGACCCGCTGGGTCGCTGTCGGTTTGATATCAGGCGCAGTTGACCTGGTAGACCAAATGAACTCAACTCCTGGACCATTTGGTGAACCTAGAACATCTGCGTTGGACTTATTTGACTGGTGATGCATTTGCATGACCTCTAAGGACCTATATGGACACGCTGGGTCGCTGTCAGTTTGATATCAGGCGTGAAGTTGACATGGTAGACCAATTGAACTCAACTCCTGAACAATTTGGAGAACCTAGAACATCTGCGTTGGAATTATTTGACCGATGATGCATTTGCATGACCTCCAAGGAGCTATATGGGCCGCTGGGTCGCTGTCGGTTGATATCAGGCGCAGTTGACCTGGTAGACCAATTGAACTCAAGTCCCGGACAATTTGCAGAACCAAGAACATCTGCGTTATACTTATTTGAATAGTGAAGCACCTGCTTGGGCTCTTAGGACTGATATGGACACGCTGGGTTTCTGTAGGTTTGATATCAGGCGTAGTTGACATGGTATACCAATTGAACTCAACTTCCGAACAATTTGGTGAACCTAGCACATCTGCGTTGGACTTATTTGACTGGTGGTGCATTTGCATGACCTCTAAGCACCTAAATGGACACGCTGGGTCGCTGTCGGTTTGATATCAGGCGTAGTTGACTTGGTAGACCAATTGAACTCAACTCCCGGACAATTTGGAGAACCTAGAACATCTGCGTTGTACTTATTAGAATAGTGAAGCATTCGCTTGGGCTCTTAGGACTGATATGGACACGCTGGGTCGCTGTCGGTTTGATATCAGGCGTAGTTGACCTGGTAGACCAATTGAACTCAACTCCCGGACAATTTGGAGAACCTAGAACATCTGCGTTGTACTTATTTGAATGATGAAGCATTCGCATGGGCTCCTAGGACTTATATGGACACGCTGGGGCGCTGTCGGTTTGGTATCAGGCGCAGTTGACCTGGTAGACCAATTGAACTCAACTCTCGGACAATTTGGTGAACCTAGAACATCTGTGTTGGACTTATTTTACTGATAATTTGCATGACCACTAAGGACCTATATGGACACGCTGGGTCGCTGTCGGTTTGATATCAGGCGTAGTTGACATGGTAGACCAATTGAACTCAACTCCCGGATAATTTGGAGAACCTAGAAGATCTGAGTTGGACATATTTTAATGGTAAAACATTCGCACGTGCTCTAGGGACTTATATAGATTTGTTGGATCACTATAGGTTGTTGCTTCAGGCAGATACAATTTTTATTTATTCAGAGCAACTTCACCAAAATATGCCAGATGTATTGGAGGCCTTAAAAATTCAATTGAATCATATTGAATAGCTCTGTGCATACGGGCTGTTAAACAGACTATTAAATCTCCAAATATGACCAGTTTCATAGATCACTGCCTAAAATTACGCTTTTGGGCCACCTAGTTTTCCCAATCATAAAAAGGGGGAGGTCCGAAGGGGAGGGTTTGCATGTGCCTAAAAGTACAACTATTCCCTTGATTTTAGTGAAAATTCCTGAGAAAAAACCTCCAAAAACCTCCGAGATACATGGTTTCAAAATTAAAAGTTCGTCCTGGGCATTACGGGTTAAACAAAAATAACAAAAGCATGAGGATTACTACTCCTGGCCACTAGGCCACTAGGCCGAGAGGAAGGAAGTGTTGATGTAATACTTACTTAACGAGAGGCCACCGACATAGCGACACCTCATAAGTACCACGGAGTTGGAGGAAGGTATTCGTTGGATCAGGATTTGCCTGTAGCTGGCAATGTAACCGTGGTAGATCTTACCCCGTAACACACCACGTAAAGGTGTCTACCCAACATTACAGCCTACGGGTCCTCTTGTAAGTCGTTTGTCAATCCCTCCCCAAACTCAATCATTTCCAGCTTACCACGGATAAGTTAGATAGTAAAGCCTATTTTACTGTTGATATTAGATGCTGTAAATTGAGCTTTCTGAACGATGCATAGGCTTTCTACAATATCTGCCGTTACCCTACTGTAATGTGTGTTACATGAAACGCGCAGATTCGTAAATTTATTTTAGGAATCGCCACGGTGCGGGACACGTTTCCTTGATGCGCTCCTTATGATATTATCCACACATAAAATCGAACATTAGCACCTCTCGCTCAACGGTCAACCATTCTATGATGCTAAGTTTCTTCATGTATCCGACAATGCCTTCATTAATGTTCAATCCAATAGTTCTAACTCTTCGAATGTTTAGCGCGGAGTACTGACACCAACTGAGCAGAATCGACCCATAGTGATCAGTGATTATCGTTAGCAATTGAAACAAGACAAACGGTGTCATGACCATGGTTTCTTTATTAGGAATTTCCGGCTGCGAGGTTGTAGACCACTGTGGATATTAGCGTTGCACCTAATATTTGCAGAAGCGGTTAACACGGTGCAAACCTTTGCCGCCACTTCGAGGCGAATGTGTTCTATATTATCATAACCGTCCCAATCTCATTCCAGGGACCTATCTTGACCAGATCAAGATTAAAGAAGGTGGACATGATTTCTTCACCGGGTACTAGATCC
>NW_026942040.1:0-21073 GCF_024139115.2 Armigeres subalbatus
CACCAAGATCTGTGCTAGTGGCGGCTCATGCTCGGCTTTACGCTGCAGGCACTTCAACGCACACCACCAGACTCCTACTCGCTGGAAATCTCAAAGGGCCACAACGGCCAGAAGCGCCAGGGCCCCACTTGTACGCTAAAGCGGTAATGTATAGGCAAACGACTTAAGCGCCATCCATTTTAAAGGCTAATTGCTTGGCTGCAAAATGGTGGGTTGACATCAAGGAGCGCCCAACAGAGCTCTGGTCCCCACAAGTTCATATCTCACGCATCGCGGGTCGTCCGATGACAAAAGGCCTCCAGCTAAGGGTTGTGTACTTAGCTGGTAGTGCAGTCTGCAGTCCTTCTGACATCAGCTAGAGTAAGAAGTTACGTCCCGAGCGTCTGGTCACCTGTGGAGGTGCAGCTCAAACAGCGTCCGCCTGGTACCCAGCGGCTGATTAACGAATGCTGTATCGCGTCAGCTATACCTAAGGTGGCAGCCCCATCATCGCGGATGTAGGTAACACGATCCCGGTAAGGTAGCTTACTGAAGCCTCTCAAATACCACGAAAAATGGAGATAGAAGAAAAAAGAGAACGTTATTTTTGGCAGCCGACCCGGCAACGAAATAAGGACTATGATTGAAACTCGGTACCTGGAATGTCAGGACCCTAAATGAACCTGGACGAGTGAGCCTTCTGGCTCGTGAACTGCAGAAGGTTGGAGTGAACGTAGCTGCTATTCAAGAAGTCCGATGGCCTAGATCCGAGAACGTGAATTCCGGAGCCGTGGACCCCACGACCAATACTGCATTCAAGTATAACATCCATCACAGCGGCGGTGGGAAAAGCAGAGCATGGAGTTGGTTTCGTAGTGATGGGCAAGCAGATGAAGCGAGTGATGCGGTGGAAACCCATTAGCGAACGTGAATCATATTGAGGATACGGGCAAATTCTTCAATTAAGCCTAATCAACGTTTACGCACCGACAAACGATAAATCCGACGACGAAGTGACACGTTTTATGAATGTCTTGATAAAGCCTATGGAGAGTGCCCAAAGCATGACGTGAAAATTGTTATCGGAGACGCTAACGCCCAGGTCGGTAGAGAGGACTTTTTCCCGGTCCCATAATCGGTAGGGAGAGCCTTCACTCCGCTACCACGACAACGGCCTACGGCTAGTAAATTTTGCTGCTGCCAGAGGGATGGGCTATCAGTAGCACCTCCACTTTTGCACGAAAGAACATCCGAAAGCACACCTGGAGACACCCCCAAATGGTGAAACTTGCAAACCAGATAGGACCATGTTCTGGTGGATGGGCGCCATTTCTCGGATGTTATCGATGTGCGGACATTCAGAGGTCCGAACATTGACTCCTGGATCACTACCTCGTTGTCAGTAAAATTCGATCACGGTTGTCAACCGTGTATCGAACGAAAGATCACAGCGAACAAATGCGTTACAATATCCAGCGATTGTCGGCGGGAAGGAGTATCAGCTGCTGAGTACCGCCAGAAGCTCGACGAACGGATAAGTGCAAATCAACGTTAGCGACAACATCAACGGATCTATGGAGTCGATCCATGGAGCGGTGAGCACAACAACACGAGAAGTGGTAGGCACTGCACAGAGGCGACCCAGGACGGGGTTGGTTCGATGTGGGAGTGTCATCGAGTGACATACGAGAAGAACGTTGCCAGAAGCCGGATGTTGGTGGTATGTACCCGATCGAATAGAGATCGGTACAAGGAAGCAAGAGCAGCCGAAAACGAAACCCACCGCAGGAAGAAAAAGAGTACGAAGAACAAGCAGAGCAGAACGATATGCGGAGGTGTTTGCGAGTCTGTCAATGGCGTGCGGAGAAAGACAGCGCCATCTCCCGTCATGTGCAACGACCAACAAGGGAATTTGCTGACAGACAAAACTGAAGTGGCTGCCAGGTGGAAGCAACACTTCGAGACTTTGTTGAATGGAGGAAGTGACGGTGCATCAGTGAACAGAATAAATATTAGCGACGATGGACAAGCTGTGGAGTCACCTACACTAGATGAGGTTAAAAGCTGTCAAAGAGCTGAAAAACAATAAGGCTGCGAAGGACCAGCTCCCGGCTGAACTTCTCAAACATGGCAGTGAGCAGCTTATGAAGTTCTGCACCATATTATGTCGGAAAATATGGGAAGACGAGGAAATGCCTGCTAGCTGGTTAGACGGCCTCATTTGCCCTCTCTTTAAGAAAGGGCACAGACTGGAGTGGCGCCAATTATCGAGGAATAACCCCTCCTTAATTCGGCGTACAAAAATTATGTCCAGTATTCTTGTTCAACAGATTGATAGGAATTCCCACCGGAAAGAGTTCTTCCTCAAAGAATTCACCGGAAACCGTTCCTGCGATGTGGATCAAATGTCCACTCGAGACAAGTTTTTCAATAATTCCTGAGCTCTTCCAAATTTCAGACACAGGATGGTTCCTTTGGGAATTCCACAGGCGTCCTCCAGGAATTCCACCAGGAGTTCCTCCAAGGTCACAGGAAGTTCCAATCAGGGAATTCGTATAACGTTGGACGTACCTCAATTCCATAGTACCTCCAGAAATTCCATGGATTGTTCCTTGCAGAATTCACAAAGAGGTGTTCCCTCCAAATTCCACCAGAATTTGCTCCAAGGAGCGATTCCACCAGGTTCTGCAAGGAATTCTCAGGTTCTCAGGAAATCCTGCAGACAGTTCCTCCGTTCCTCAGAAGTTCTATAGGAATTCCTCAGGATTTCTCAAATTCACTCGGAAGTTCTTTGGGTATTCTGTGGAAGTTCTCAGAATTGGACCACTGAAGTTCTCAAATTCTCAGACGAATATTCACAGAATTCTTTCGGCAAAAGTATTCTCTGGGACTTCTCGGAAGTTCCTCTAGGCATTTCTACGAAAGTTTCTCCAGGAATTCTAGGAAAGTTCATCCAGGAATTCCTCCGGAAGGTCCGGAATTCCTCAAGAAGTTGCTACAGTGATTCTTCCAGGAATTCCATTAGAATTTAAATAGTATTACCTTCAAGAGTTCCTTCGGAAGTTCTTTTTGGAGTTTTTCAAGTAATTCTCTCGAAATTTCATCCGGAATTTCTTTCAGGAGTTGCTCCGGAAGTTCTTCCAGAAGTTTCTTCGGAAGTTCCTTCAGCAGTTACTCAGGAAGTTCGTCCAGGAGTTCCCTCGGAAATTCTTCTTGCAGCTCCACTGGAAAATCCTCCAGGAGTTCCTTCGGAAGTTCCTCCAGAATTTCCTCCGAAAGTTTCACCAGGAATTCCTTTAGAAGTTCCTTCGGGAATTCCTCCGGAACTTTCATCAGAGATTTCTCTGGTAGTTCTTCCAAGAATTCTTCTGGAAGTTCTTCCAGGAATACCTCCGGAAGATCCTCCTGGAATCCGTTCCGAAGTTCATACATGAACTCCTGCGGAAGTTCCTCCAGATGTTTCTACAGGTGTTTCTCCAGAAGCGCCTCCAGGATTTTTTTTCCGGCAATTCCTTCAAAAAAAATTTCAGGAATTCCTCCGGAAATTTCTTTATGAATGCTTTAGAATGTTTGCTCAAGAAATCCCCGAGAAGTCCTTTAAAAAACTCCTCCAAGAACACAAAATTAATCACTTCGTAAACTCTACATAAATTACCACGAGGGCTCTTCAGATGTTTCTTCTGAATTCCTTCTGAAATTCAGAAAATTGTCCAGGAATTCTTGATGAACTTCTTATGGAAATGAGATTGAGAAATCTAGATCTAGAAAATCTTACGCGCATTCCTCTGGGAATTCTTCCAGAAATTTCTACCCCAAAATTCCTTCAGCCAAAATTTTCTATTGTGACGGAGCCAAACAATGAAGATTGTGGTTATGTTCGTTTTAGATCTTAAATTGAGAAGTATTGTTATTATTTGGGGAATAAATAAAAATCAACTTAGCTTGAGTTTTGCATTCTTTGTAACAAATATATTCACATTATATTTGGAGTGGAAAATTAGTTAGAATGCAACTAAAAAGCACTCGTTACGAGATTTCACGAGATTCAACAGCTGATTGGAACAGAAATGTATGTGAACCATCGTAAAGTCATGTAGAGTCTCGCGCATTTGTGCGCCTTCATGCAGCATAGAAAGAGAAACTCGAAGAGCGAGAAATGTTTGACAGCCGAATAACTGCAAAATAATTTTGCTTTTGGGATTGATTTCAAAATATTCCGCCACTCGTTTGAGAGCAGAAAAGCGGCTCTATCCCCTCTATCCGCAGCACCCAGGGCCGAATGAGCTTTGTTTGGCAAAACGATTTTTTCGACTGTAGACCAAATTACATACCAAATTACAGCGGGCTTGGTAGTTGGCTTCTGCCTCATACGCAGGAGGTCGTGGGTTCAATCCCAGTTTCGTCCCATTCTCCTACTTTGTATATTTCTCTATATTTCACATGTTCTAGCAATCGCTAGAACTGGAAATTGATTTCCATACCGTTTCCATCTCAATTCATATACCTTCAACTTGAATATTCTAACAGTAATCTGCGGTGAAATGAACTATAAAGCGCGTTTCCAAACATCCAGCGTTAGAAATTCCATCAGTTGCTTTCTCCTATCTATCACATTGGCAGCTCGTTAACCAAAACGGACCTCTGCCTCTCGAACCTAACCCAAAAATTCCAACGAATTCCGCATGAATGACCTAACAGTCAGCCAGTATGACCTAACAAATGAGATCACCAGTACTTGTAGGGGAACAGGTGGTAAAATGAACACGTTAAGGAAACACGTTGAATTCAATTATAAATCAAGGATAATTTACCAGTTTAACCCACTTAGCCCAACAGACATCATATTCTTATTGCACTGAACATTTTTTTTCGCTAATAAACATTGTTTTATATAGTTTTCTTCGAAATGAAAAGCATCGAAATTTCAGCATGTTCAAAAATAGATGCAGGTAAAATAGAACACTGCCTAGTGGTAAAATGAACATCGCTTCTAAAACCCTTTTGAAACGTTTAATTATCTTTTTTTAACTCCCTAGCACTGTATATACAACTAATTGAGATCACGAGAACGTTTTGAAAAATCATTATATCTTTGGAAAAGCTCTTAATCATCAATATAATAAAAAGAAGAAAAAAGTCTTAAAATATCATTTTATTTTAAGAATTAAATTACCATATTCAAGTTTTTATCTTGGTTATTTGATATGGTTTGTTTCTTCAACTTCCACTTCACAATTGCTGACTTTTATCATAAATTTCTGTAAGTTTTGAGTACAAGTGTTCATTTTACCTGTATAGGTACATGTCATGTGATAAAAGACTCTTCATTTAACGATGCAAATCAAAAATTGTACTATTTACCCCTGCAACATCTTTGTGAAATTTGTCCTGTTATACGCTTCCTTGAGTTTGTACAGGTTTGAACCAATGTTATGATGAACTTATTAATAATTAAAACTTGCGAAAAAATGGTTAGAAAATTACATCAGGCCCAATTTTTGCAGCCTCGTTTGATATTTTGGATAGTAACAGCTATTCGTTCGAATTCAAAACCAAAGTAGCCAGCTTAGGTACCTTATTTTATTTCAAAAGAAACATGTGCATAGTTAACCTGCGCCTAAATAGTGTTTTGTAATATAAATATATAACCAACTGTTCATTTTACCACCCTGTTCATTTTACCACCTCTTCCCCTAAAATTTGAAGATGTGTACTAGTCTAAACTGAAGCATCTATTTAGTTCCTAATGCAAGAACAATGATCTGATCAGCAATGGAAGTATAGCTACGAGCAGTCAATCAAGCTCAAGCTCTCAAGCTGTAGACCAAATTACATTTTCGATCAAATAAAATTTTCGGCCAAATGACATCCGACCGTATAATATGTTCGGCCGAGCGACATTTTCGACCAAAAGACCTGTTAACTTGTACATTTGGCCTATACAATTTGCATCCAAATTACCTGTAAGGCAAAGCGTAAAAAGACATTGACATTAAAGTCAGTCTAAGCTGTATTATAACTACACAAATTTGAATGATCTTTTTTTTATCGCCTAGAAAAGGCCTGATTACGAACTAAACAATAAATGTAGAAATATCAAATTTTTCCTGTGACACCCATTTAACATCGTCATTTCTGTTTACTTGCAGGAAACCACTGCAGCATATTGGTTGTGAATGCCTTTCCCGTTCTTCAAAAAGCGGACGGACGGCGTGAAGAAGAATATTACAGCATAGGTGCTCGCGACAGGATTGCCGGTACCGGGTGCCGACAGATGAAAGTAGAAATAGCCGCCAGGGGAGGAACGGCGAAGTGGTCGTAAAGTGGCGATCGAGAGCGCAATTCAATCCGCCCATCGTCGTCATCGTCGTCAACGTCTAGTGGAAAAAGTGCAACGATGATGCGCTAGATGTTAGGATTTTTGTTTCTCTCGTCGCCGCGACGCTGCAGCCAACTTGACCGCTGTTGGCATTGAAAAAGTGGCGTCGAGTGCGGGTGTTGGTGCAAGCACGCTGGAAAGCCGTAGCCGGTGGCAGCGTGCTGGACGGTGGCGGTGGTGAGTGAAGAAAAAAGTGATGTTAGTGATGGTGTCATTAATTATGGAAATCAAAACAAGTACGCTGTTTGCCTCGAGTCCTGATCGCAGCAACATCAACAGCGAAGCAGTTCCATTGGCAAGAGAAGTGCCAACCCGGTACGACGACTCCTCTGGCACACGATTCCGATTTTCTGGGTGAGTTGATTGCGATCATGCAGACATAAAAGCTCCTAAAGCGTGCTCTGACGATAGCAGCTTCGATCTTTTCATTGGTTCCCAAAATTCCTGGTCGTTGCAAGCGATGTGGGTCCAGCATCCGTTACCAAAGTCGCAAATGGTTGAGTACCACTGTGCTTTAATCAATACGCATCGGACGATGGAAGAAATCAGGATGAACGAACGGGCGATGATGTTCTGAGAATATTATGGTATGTTCGACCACCTCTCCAGCATGAAAAAATAAAATCGTGCACAGGTTATCTTCTGTTCAATGATCCCCCGGCGTAAATGTGTGAAGGTCGGTATCTGCACTGATGGGGAATGCTTTTGCCTCTCGACAGGATTGGATTGTCGGGTGGTTTTCCGTACAGTAGCTAAACTGGGATCAGAAGCGCAATCATGGCAATGGTAGAATGGCAAAGGGTTTTTTTCCTATTGGACCCAGAGCTTGTTCGTGCGGTAGCAGAAAATGTTTTCTTCTAATGGAGCCATAGCACGCTAAGTGCTGAAACTGGGAATGCAAATTCTTCCTTACGTAGCATAGATTTTTTGTTCGTTTTTGTTGCACTCAGAAGTCGCGTTCGAAGCAAAGGTTGATTTTCTAATGGCTAAAACGTGTTGACGTTTTTAAATGTTTTGTATCTTTTTTTGTTTTCAGTAAATTAATAAATATGGTGCGTTTCCTGAAGAGTGATATTGAATGTTTTTGAAAGACTAATTTAAAAAATTAGCGTTTTCATTTACTTAATTTGGGTGATTTTTTTAATCGGTCTAGATTTGCAATGAATCATTTCAATATCGTCAACAGAGGTTGTCTTTTTATCTTGATTTTTTACGGAATGTAAGTACCTTATATGTGTATTTTTAATTTTTATTTGGCTCTATCAAAACTTTCATTTTCTTGTAATACTTCTAAAGATACTTATCTCACTTCTAAATGTTTTGCCTAACAAAGTAAAAAAAAAGATCGAACTGTGTTGTCGTTGATTGGATATTGGGGATTGTGGCCGAAAATTAACTTCTCGAAAAAGTCAACGACTCCCGAGCAGCAGTTATTGCTATCATAAGAACCTACGTCTGTCGATGAAATGCCGCCCTTTCGTGATAAGCCCATTATTACGAAAAAAAAGCTGTTAACACCCCGGAGAGAAAATATGAGCGGTATTTAACAAATGGTTGTAGCGTAGTATAAATGGAAATATCACACGTATGGGCTTCTTTAGATTGATTCTGGAGCGAAATGTAATGGTGGTCTCTGTGCTACAAAATTCGATCAAAATTCGTGATATGAATGAAACATCATCAAAAGCAACAATTGAGTAAGCCCACTTATTGACGTCTATAGACGTAATAGATGTTCAATCAAATGAAGGGAACTTTAGGCAGCATCTTCTGCTGACGGCTGATGGGCGGTTTTCAATTGGAAGTTATGTTATAGCGCCGTTTGTGTCATTATATCGAAACGTCTTTTGTTATTCTTCATAAAAATTTAAACGATCGAGTAAAATATTGAAAATGCGAGTTTACACGATCTTGTATAGTGTGATGTCGAATTATTTCAATAAATATTTGTAGCAAATTCCATTTCTCAACTAAATAACATCATTATAGGCAGGCAGATGATACAAATACTATTTAGTGTCGTTTGACCGAAACGCTATAGGGAAGAGGTAAATGGAGTAGGTCAGTTCAGATGAACATTTAATATGTTTGGAATTAAAAAACACTGAATTTAAGGCGTATGCCAACCAGCCATAGGTATTACTCGAAATTCGTAGTGCAAGCTGATATTTGAGTTTTGTGACCGAAACATAAGGTTGTCAAATGCTACAAAATATCCAAAAGAAATTCTTCGGAAATTTCGCGGCAGATTGTTCAATAAGGGGGATTGATCGTTCGACCGAAAGTCATTCGGCGGTAAGCCATTAGTTCGAATTTTTTTTAGCTATATTTGAGTGATTTTTTAGGCGAGTTACATTTGCCCAAGTGGTGAACATTTGACCGAAACTGTTATTGTGACATATGACCAAACTGATTATTTGGACGAAAAAGCCGTTTGTCCTGACAAGTCGTTTGGCTAAATAAGTCATGTGGCCGAAAATGCCATTTGGTCGAAATGGTTAGAAAGGGAAATTTGGCCGAAAATGTCAACCCGTTCGGCACTTCTTTTTAAACGACAATTTCGGAAAAATGTCCTTTTCGGTAAAACAACGTTTGCGGCAAAATGACCAGGTCAGCCGAATGACGTCTTCGAGCATATGCCTATTTCAGTCAAATGGTCCTTTCTGCCAAACAAAAATTTCGGCCCAACGACTTTTTCGACCAGTTGTGTTTAGGGCAAATGACATTTTCATCAAAATAGATTAAGGCCTAATGATTAGTTTGACCATATGACAAATTCGGGGAAATGGCTTTCGACCGCCAAATTTTGGCTAATCCGCTTTTCTCGTCGTTTAGTCGAAAGTACTTTATTCGAAAACCACTTTTCCGAATAACGCGTCAAGTCATCTAATCGAATTCCATTTGACCAAACGCTTTTCGGCTTGGCCGAAAATGTCATTTCATTATGCTGAAAGCGACATTCGGCCGAACTGGTAATTTCTCCGAAAACGCCGTTTGATGCCGAAAAGGGCCATTTGATACGGCCGAAGGAAGACGATAAAAGGAAAGAGGTAGCAGAAGCAGCTAAAAAGAAAAGAAAAAAGGGGTATGAAGGAAGAAATAATAAGAAAGAAGAAAGTAGATAGAATAAGTAAGAATTAAGAGAAGAAAGGAGATGGATTGAGTAAGAAAAAAAAAAGAAGGAAGGAGATTGAAGATAAAAGCAATTAGGTTGAAATAAGGAGGAAAAAGACAATAGCAAAAAAACCCAGATCAATCCACCTAGCGGCGATGATGCTTTTTTCGTTCATCAAAAAATGTATTGAAAAATAACATCAGAAAGGTCAAAAAACCACTTTAGGGGTGTTGAGCTAAGTCGATCGGTATATAACAGCATGGGTCTCCGAGCCTTCTATCAAAGGCTCTTTCTTGAAGTAATCATATAGCCTTTCAATTTTAACTTTGTTGGCCACGAAAAACAAAGAGAAGAAAAGAGTAGAAAGAAAGATGTAAGAAAGAATAAAACAGATGGAATTAGTAAGCAGTAAGAGAGACGAAAGGAGATGAATCGAGAAAGAAAAAAAGGAAAAAAAAAGAATGAACGAGAAGAATTATTACTATTATTATTATTATTATTATTATTATTTATTTGGGACACTTCACACCGCAAGGGTGCATTCGTGTCTGATCTTTTGCATTACTTATAGGTATTATGAAGATCTTATCTATCGACATTCTCCTATTCCATTATTGTACTTTTTTTACTTGTACTTCATTTTGCGTTTTCTTAGAATTTGCAGCCCTATTCTTATACTAGCGTGAGACTACTGATTGACAGGGCCGACTACGAAACTCTCCTTGAGTGTTGTGTGATTTACCTGAAAGAGATTATGCACGGCAGTATTTGCTTGGATTAAAGAACACCAATTTTTCTGACCTGTTATGGACGTCTTGTCCCCACAGTGCCACCATTGCCGAGACTACTACACTATCGCTTCCAGAATTCCCGGCAACAGTCGGCACTGAGGAAAGACTTTTGTGTAGTATTGTCACGATTCCTGCGCCGTCACTTCGCTCCTTACACGTTTTCTGAGTTTGTTGTATAGACCAGTTTCACGTAAAAGTTTAACATTCTCGTCGATTTTCTTCGCTGTTATTGTATCGTAAACTTGTACCGATGTCGTATTTTCGTCGTGCTTCGTCAAACTTTCTGCACTCAAGGATCAAGTGCTTCACGTCCAATATAGCCGCAACGGTCACAATTCCGGCGGAGGCTCTGTCTTTAATAAAAAAATGTGCGATTAACCGTGTATGACCTATCCTCAAACGATGTAAGTCGCACGCTGATCGCCAGCACTTCCACACTCAGTCCACCCGAATATATCGCACTTCACTTCCTCAGCTTCGATTCTCTGCACTCAAAGCGTGGTTATCCCATTGACGGCGTGTGCTTTTTTAATGGTTTTAACCGCATTCTCAGCAGGGATCATAACGTCGATAGTTGGTTGTGCTAAAGCTTCGTTGGCTAGTCGATCGGCTTCAGAGTTACCGTGCTCCAACATGTCCAGGAATCCAACAGAATCGTATTGGTTTTGCTTTGAGCCTTCGCTCCACTTCCTGTATCCAAGGGTGTCGAGAACTTCCCAGTCTCCAGCGCCATCAGACGCGGCTGTCAGACAGACAGTCCGTTAGAATCACTAGTTCATTGTTAGATTTGCGAATGGCATTTACGGCTACATTCTTTTGGAAGGCTGTACGTTCCCGTAATCCCATTGTTGAGGAATGCAGCACCTGCAGCAGAACCGTTACTGTTTTGGAACCATCGGTGGCGCGACAGTTGAACGATTGAATCGCGTCTCTAGGAGTTGTCGAACTGAACTTTCTCCGGTGGATCGCCAGCGCGTACTCAGTCGATCTTGCTGCGGGAAGCGATGAATCCGTTAGTTCTAGGAGACGATCAGATGTTCGTTGAGTGGGTGCTACAACATAGCTGATATTTTGGACTGTGGTCCAATAGCCGTCGAAACTGTGGCCTGTGTAGTGAGCAGTTCGAAGGACAAATATACCCACCTCGGCATTACCAGATTTATGGGAGCTAGTAACAGATACTCTCCAGAGGCATAGCGGACCATTTTATTGTAAGCGGGGGCGAGGGTTTTGCAGAGTAAAGAAGGCCCTGCTCTACTCACTAGTCCAATACTGTAGATCAATTTTGCGGTTACTAGTGCGGATCCAACCTGCAGCAGAGGAAGACCCAGTTGCCACGTGGGAGTTTGGCTCCGATTATCTGCAGAATTCTCGGCTTGAGATTCGCAGGCTTCCTTCTGAACATTTCGGCAATGAGGCTTGAACATCAAGGTTCCGATTTAGGGTTACACCTAAGATTCTTAACCAATTAGTTCTTGGGATGGGGACTCGATCGATGGGTACATTTGCGACGAAGGTTCTCAGCTTTGCATTTGGGCTGCAGTAGAAAATATGCTGACTTCGATGGGGATATGGTGAAACCAACGCTTCTAGCCCATTTGTTGACAGCATTGACAGCGGCATGTAGTTTTCGGAATTGTAGCCCTCGTTTTTTCTTGACCTTGTACTACGAGGAGAATATCGTCCGCGTACAACAATATGTTGGCTTTTGTTGGTATAACTCGGAAAATGGGTTGCATTGCGATGAGAAACAGTGTCACTGATAGAGACTTCAAGCTGCGTATAATTCCATAATTCCAAGCGGTATCGTAGGCTTTGGAAAGATTGAAGGAAGCCACCAAAGCATGTTCATCAGCGGTTGGTAGATACTTTTCCAACTCAGCAAAGTGAGTCAGCACATCGGCCAGCACGAAAAGCATGCGGCAACTTGTCCAAAGACGTCCATCGACTCCAGTTCAGTGATTAGCCGACGGTTTATAATCCATTTCAAATAGTTTCTTCATGCAGCTGGTGAGCGAGATTGGAGGAAACGCAACCAGGTCCGCACTATTTGCTGCAGTTTGATTTTGCAATAGAACGATGATGGCATTTCGCCAGCTAGTTGGAAAATCATATTCGGACCAGATTTCTTATTAAGAAGCTCCGGGGAGAGGATGATTTTGTACGGATGGCGGAAGACATTGAAGCAAAGGGTACCCTAAACAGATGGAAGATTCCCGTTGAAGTACTTCGTCGCTTTATCAAAGAGCCACTGGAGTGCTCGTTAAGGGAGATGTTGTACACATCATCAGTGTTTAGCACGAATAATCTATGGGCTTTCGCTCCAGTTACTACCTTTGCCTTTTGGAAAGATAAAAATTGGCGCTGGAAATTGTAGACCTCTTGCTGTAATATTCGTGAATTCTTCAGCTACTTCTTCCGGGTTGTTTGTGAAATCCATCCGCGCCTTTTGATTGTGGATCCGCTGTTGTAAGCTGCCTCGCAGAGTGTTAAACGTTCGCCACAGTTCGGTCGTCTCGTACTGATGGGTGTGATTTTTTCCTGAACTTTTCTCGCCATGATTGCTCCTTTGCTTGTGTGACCACTTTCCATTACCCTGGCTCTGGCTTCCTGGAACCTCATGATACTTCCAGGTTGGTCATGATTTTGTTTTAGCAACCGCCACAATGAGATCGAAAGCATTTTCACTTGATGCCGGATTGCTGCCTTTGTTTCGGGGCACCTGGGTACAACTTTCTTGGGCTACTCGGCCGCTGGATCGTGCTATGGCACGAGTTGCCGCTACCCGATTATCTTTTCGGTGAAGCTTTCACATGTTCCGCTCAACGTTTTGGACGCGGATGAGTTGATCAGTTATATATTCATACAACGGCCAATCAGTGCGATCGTACAGCCCGAGTAGCACAATCTAGGCCGATTGGGTTGCAACAACTCAAATATGACCGGATTTATCGGTTACGCAAGGGACACAGCAACTCCCTTTATGACAAGTGCTGCTTGGAGCCGTATTTTGTCCGCGCTGTTCGGGGAGCGCGACCAACCCGAGGTATGGACACCGCTCGCTTCCATTCTCAATATAGCGAGACCTACCCCCATGTTGCCAAGTAATACACGGTGTTTGATTCTAAAGGTAGTGTGTAGTTGCTGCCAAGCAAATTCAATTAGTACAACAGTCTGGAATCACTTTGGTCTCTCTTAAAGGCACTTTAATTCACTGTTATTGGCCCTGAGTCCACGCAGGTTCCACTGCGCACTATGGGGATAGGGGTGGCCATTAATCGGAAAAATACTATCTCCTATTTGTCTAATTTATATATTATATAAAAGTATATACCCTAGATAAGAGAAACGGAGAATGTTAAAGCACTATGTTTATTATGTCCAAAGATATGGCCCTGGCGAAGTGGTAAAAGCACTGATAAAAATAACAAATCGTTCCTTACATGCTGATTTGTATGTTATTGCCAATCAATTTTTCCTCCAAATATAAAGAAGGATTTATATAGGGGGAATGACTGACTGGCAGGAACATTTCTGTTCTATTGTTAATGACAGGGGGTTTTATGACTGGCCAAACAAATTTAACTAAACGTTCTTTTGCATATCAAGAATATTGTGGCTGGGAATTTCATAAGCCATTGAAGCCGACAAAAACCCCCTACCGGGTCAATAGAACAAAACATATGCCAAGCCGTCTTTCCCCCGACCATTTCAAACTGAAAACTTAAAACTTTTTGATGGTTTAGTTTATTTTGCACAAAGGTTAACATCAAAAGTTGTAGAAGAAAAACTTTAACTATCATAATTCTTCCAGCTATAAAATGGTCCCTACCGTAGCCTATTGTCCTCAAATGTCCCCTCTTCTGTAAATTGGGGATTGAAATATAACCCTAGTACCACCTTTTAGTTAGTGATTTGCTTGCGCATATTTGCGCTTTTACGAGAACAACACAGTCAAAGTTTTCTTGAAAATTGTGGATTTTATTCTCTAGACCTCGTCATGATTAGAAATTAAACAACTTTCTTACTAGAAATATGGTTGTTTGCTTTCTATTTCATGCAAGCTGTATTTAAACAAACAAAAACCTGACTTAATCCACCTACAAAAACGCAAAACCTTCTTATACTTTTGAATGGTTATGTACTTAGTGGCATATTACAATTTCTATGCATATGACCTTCAATTGAATGTAAAATAACTGATATTATCATGCTTTTAACGATTTCAAAATAAAAAAGGAATATTTCTGGAAATTTAACAATTTTAAAAATACAAAAGACTGCGGATTTGATTTGCCGCCTTAAATGGCAATATTACAGCTTCTGTTTAAGCCAAAGAGTTCAAATCGGGTCATAGACGGCTGAGATATTGCGAATTACAGCCAATTCTTCATTTTGTAGTCTGAAAATATGTCTCATATTCAGTATTTCTACAGATATCTCTGAAACCGAATTTCCGATTGCAGAAAAAAAATTAATGGGTCCAATGACAAAACATAGCTTTCGTTTAAAGATAAAATCGACCAGCAAATCATTGCAAGGACGACTAGAGATCTTGATGGGACATATTTTACCAATGTGTGAAGTTGATACGTCTAATGCTTTATGTTCGTATTTCAGAGATATCTCCGGTACCCAATGTCTAATTGCAAAAACAAATACAATGGGTTCAATGGCGAACCCATAGCTTTCGTTTAAAGATAAAATCATGCAAATTGGTTTACAGACGGCATGAGATATTCATGTGACATTATTTTGTTAGTTTTCTGAAAATACACTTCACGTTCGTATTTAACTCGTACATATCTCTGGAACCAAATGTCGATTGCAAAATTGAACTTGTAACAATGACAAAGTCATAACTTTCGTTTAGTGTTAAAATCGTGCAAATCGGTCCACGGACGGCTGAGATCTTGATGTGACATTTTGTAACGCACACACACACGCACACACGCACACGCACACGCACACACACGCACACACACACACACACACACACACACACACACACACACACACACACACACACACACACACACACACACACACACACACACAGTTGCACACACACACGTGCCAGCCGATGTCAGACCCATTACACTAGTATCACCAATACCGACAATGGGGATGTTTATCCCGACTGGCCCTTTGAAGAGTTTTTTTCTTCACGATTGGGAGTCTTTGCTGCGTAATGGCGGACATCTGAAAGTGGTATTAGGCAAAGCAGTACCTGTTTGCATTGGAGTATAGTGATCACTGACCTGTGGGACGTCTTGTCCCAGCCTGCTCACTTGCCGAAGAGTGCTACTACATTCCCGATTGTTTCCACTATCGGCAACAGCCAGCACTGTGGACAGACTTTGTGTAGTCATCATTCTTCAAGCGTTGGCGTAGATTGGAGTTTGAGTAGGGCGGCAGCAAAGCCAAGAGGATTCTTCTTGTCCCAGCCGTCTATTCAAGTTTCCGTATGTCGTGGTTGTACATCCTGTTTCATCGGCTACAGAGGTGAATTCATCATTGACGTGTTGGGGTAAGTCGTCCCGAATAGCTCCTCCAACCTGCTGCACTTGCGTCGAAAGGGTACTATACATTCCCTCTTTCTTGAACAGACCGATTAATCTCATTGTCCGTGTTAGGGCCGTGCATCAGGGTCATCATTACTGTCCAAACGGGTTTGAGTGTTAATTATCGAAGATTCTGATTTTGGGATTTCTCCATAACATCAGATTCTTCACCAGAGTGCTCCATCTGAGTGAGATCGTATGACGTGGTAGCGGTTTTCTTCGGCGGCGGACTTGGGTCTGGTGAGATGGTCGATTTGACGTAGTTGCATTTCAGTGTACGACTCCGCTTTATTTCTTGAACGGCTGGGGAGTTGTTTCGGGATCGTGTTAAAGGGCCTGGCATCGTGTGAGTCGGTACTTGTTCCTTGCTGCTGCGGTTTCTCACGGCTGATCTCTGTGCGATTCATCATGTGTGGTAGCTTGCTGTTTCAGTTGTTCGATGATGTTGAACATTATTTTTATCTTCTCGTCCTTCCGTTTGCTTTCGTTGCGGAGCTTGGCAATTTCGCTCCATTTTGATTTAATCGCATGTTCCAGTTCTTTCAGCCTTTTCTCGAATTCGTTTTGTCGAGACGCAGCCTGAGCATAGTTACATTCCTGCTTGTAAATCGACACTTCCTTGCCTCTGGAATGTTACGTTATCTCGCACCTTTATTCTGACTACCTCTACCTCTTTCTTATAGATTGGGCATTGACGATTAGTAGGACGATGGGTCACCTTTACAATTTTGACAGAAAGATGCCTCGCCACATTCCTCTTCGCCGTGAGGTTCACCAGAGCAATTGTAGCATCGTTGTGGTCCAGGACATTGAGCTCGAGTGTGACCATAGTTGAAGCAGAAGCTATAGCATAACATCGGATTCAAAGTATGGTCTTGTGGAAACATGCAGTAGGCACTTTGAGAAATCTGGATACGTGGTCTTGCAGCAGAAGGTGAGGATTAGGATTAGGTCTCGAATTCTCAAAGTATATTTTGTTCCTTGAACTTCGGATTTGGCTGATTCGATTGGTCCACCTGCGCACATCGATATACGGGTTCGTCGGGAGTTGAGCCTCATCTTTTCCGGTTAGTTGGACGAATGTCAGTTCACCGAATTTATTAGTAGGGTCCATGAACATCGGTAATCTACGTCCTATAGACCCTCCCGGATCACCGCTACTAGTGGCTGCCATTTTCCACTACGCTAATACCAAAATAGTTACCTACCTCTAACTCTCAAAATACTTGTATAAAAAATTTTCTAGACAAGTGTTTGTGCCCACACTGTGTGCACAGACACTTACGGACCACACTGTATTGTATTCGATGGCACTCGTAGATTTTCAATTTGCAATGATTTTTGGATTTAGCAAAACTTTTCGCCGATTTATTTTATGCCGAAAAAACTCTCTACAGGCGTACCGCAACCAGCACCATTGAAAAGGTGAATGAAAACGACCGGACGGCCGGACAACGCCGGTTTGTTTTGTCGGTAGGAGCACTCTGAGCACTAAAAACTTCCCCGTTTCAGCCGTTTTACCACCGATTTTCGCCAAACTTTCACTGTTTGCTTCCTTCTCACTTCCGTGTTCACTAGTACGTATTTTATTCGATCGTGAAGATCGCGAAAAAACTCGAAAAAACTGAATTTGTTCGTGAGCGTGTGCGCTATAGACACCGCAACTGACGGTGTGCCTAACGCGAGTGGAAAGAGAAGAAGGAGGAAGAAAGCAGAAAGAATAACGAAGGAGATAGAAGGACTAAGCAAAAAGAAATAAGTAAGTAAGAAGATAGAAGAAAGAAAGAAAATGAAAGAAAGGAGAAATTTTAATGGAGAAGGACGGAAGAGGAAGGACACTGCAAGAAAGAAGAACGTAGGGCGTATTGAGGAGAAGCGAGAATTGAGAACAAAGAACAAAGAAGCAATAAGTCATAAGTAGGAGTAAGAAAAAAAAAGTCAAACGAAAGAAAAAAATAATGAAGAGGTAAGGAAGAAGAAGGAATAATCATGAAGGAAGATAGAGGATAGAGATCATGAAGGAAGAGCGAAGGAAAAGGAAGAAAGAAGGAATAAGGTTCAACATCTTACTTAGAAGTGTGTGTCGGTCCAGAAATCGTGTGGAAATGGTCAAACAGCTTTTTTTGGAATGCAGCCAGTTTTTTTTTTTCAAATTCCTCGAAAAATTCTTCCAAATTTCATCTAAAACGTCAAAAACTATCGACGGTGGCACTTGCCTCTAATCTTAATATCCAATTTTTATTTCTCATTTGTTACGTCTCATCTTATTTCTAACTTTCACTTCTTATATCTCAAACTATATGAATTATATATCGTATCTTACTTCTCATTTCTCATTTCCTACTTCTCACTCATCACCTTCCACTTCACATTCCATACTTTACACTTACCGTTTCTCACATTTCACTTTTTCTTCTCATGCTTCAATTAAGAATATCTGGCTTGTCGCTTCTTATTTTTATGTAAGAAGTGAGAAATGTCTCCTTTCTTTAACTAATTTTATTTGCTAATAGGCCGATACAAATATTTAAGAACTATTTTGTCTCCCCCCTCGGGTTCTTTGCCAAAAAATAATGTTTTGAGGGAAAATTCGGATAATTTCGAGGATTTCCAAAACATTCTTTAAGAAATCCGAGGAGTTTTTTGATTTTTTTCATTTTAATATTTATTTTTTATTATCCCCCCCCCCTCTTGACCCTTCGGAGACCAGTAGGACAAAAAGTTAATTAAATATTTGTAATGGCCTTATCAAGTTTCTTACTTCTCACTTTACGCAATGCTAACTTCACATTTTCTTACTTTTCATTACTTGCAATCTTACACATTTTTAAAAAATATTCTGCAAACGATCAAAAGAACTGTACGGAAAGGCGCCATTTTGGTCAAATGACCCGTTTGGTGAAAGGACATTTTCGGCCGTATGACTCAAAAAACATTTTCGGATCAGATAATAATCTGCCAATTTTGTTTTTTGGCTAAATGGCTGCATCAGCCAAAAATCGTTAAATCGAAATATTCGTTTTTAGTCTAATGCGAATGATCAACCAAATGATCAAAAAACGGGCTCGGTAGTCATTTGGCTACTGCTTCTGCCTCATACGCAGAAGGACGTGGGATCAATCCCAAGTCTGTGCCATTCTCCTATTTTGTATCTTTCTCTATATTTCTCATGTTCTAGCAATCGACTTCCATATCGTTTCCATTTCTATCCTAAACCTTCAACTTGACTATTCTAGCAGTAGCTGCTAGAATTGGAAACGTACTAAAAAGCACGTTTCCTACATCCAATTAGAAATTCCATCGATTGTTTTCTTCTATCTATAACGTTGGCAGCTCGTTAACCAAGACGAACCTCTGTCTCTTGAACCCAACCCAAATATTCCAATAAATTACGTATGACCTCGCGGCAAGTGCAGAGGTTCGGCTTGCAGTGGGCGAGTTATTACATCATCATCATTTTTTTAGCTAAATAGCTTTATGCTGGCTCTATGATAGCCTTTTATAGCCAAAAAGGCGAAATATAGCGCTAGTGGATACCTGGGTGAAGGCTTGTTTTCTATGAAACATTTTGGTTTTTGCGCTTTGTGAACCTTTGTGCTATGCTCTGTTGGACAATTTAAAGTCTTGTTGCCATACCTATATATTTTTGTATTTCTTGATCTTTATGCCTCGCACTGAAAAACATTATCAAAAAGGTTTAAAAGATAAGTTCCTTCTGAACGTCATATTGAACATATTCGTTGGAATACCATCCATTCCGAGTCAATTACCAAATACCAGACAGAACTAATCACTTTCCAACCGACCGAACCTTATTAACACGTAGGTGCTTCAACGTGTTGCTCCTAGGATGGATTTTTTCGTCACCATCACGTTTAACCTCTCTCCAACTTGTAAAAGCTTGCGAATTAGTGGAACCCCTCTCGCTTTACGCTGGCCCGAACTTCACGCCCGACTAGGCATCGTCCCGTGTCCAATCGATAGAGAGCAAACTTCATTGTTCTCGACCGCGCGCGCGGTCCCTCCACCTTTGCAGATTTGGGCTGACCTTTTTCGCCCGCATTCTGGCGACTGACTCAACGGTCGGCCGACAACGACACGGGTCCGATCTAAATTGCTCGATAAGGGTCGACTAACTCCCACACTCCACGCAAGCCGCGTCGACTGTCAGCTGACAATTATGTTCATCTTTTATCTGCTCTCATGATTTCTGCTTCAGGGGCCGTTGTTGGTTGGATCGGACTTTGTGATGCAGAGAACGCTCGTCCAGTGGTGATGGCATGGGGCGCGGTGGAAGCACCGGGTCGAGGTTTTGTATTTGCTGCCACTCGCAACTCGTGAGGCAAACTTAATGGAATGAAGTAGGTATTTCTGATGACACTTTTATTTGCGCAAATTGAATAATAGAATATGCCGCAGTGTTTCCTAAGTGATATATTGCCGAGAGGTTGATTGGGGTGAGCTGGGTTAGAAGATATTTTCTTGTCAGGAACATTTCTATTCATACATATTTTAGGCATTTATATTGGGACGCCTGGGTATTTGTTGTGCAACACATTCAGTATTTCGATTGACAGCAATTCAAAGATTTACAGTTTGTTTATTGTATGAATCGTAAACTTTTCGAATAAACTTTCAGCAAAACTCATGGGCAGAAGGATTTCAACAATGAATATTGAAACACAATCAACGTCATGCGTCCACAGCATCTCGTAATGCTGAAAGCAGGATCATCCTGGTGGAATTATTTTGGAACTTCTATAATTGTTTAAGGGACATTTGACAGCTGGTTTCTATATTTCTAACGAACAGTGTAAGGTTTTCCGTCGTCCTTCTAAGCATTCCAAGTAAATTCGTGTTTCTACCAGATGGAGAACACCTGAAGCATTTCCTTTCTCAGTTGACAGCATTCGCCAATTTTACAATACCGTACCTACACGTTGCGCTACCTTTCGAAACGGTATGACGTTCTGGATCGTCGTTGTCAGCTATTCAGTGGGACCTGTCACAAACAAAAGAAAAATGCGACGCACAAATGAAGGAACGCTGTCGTTCGTTATGGGGGCTTGTATATTTGAGTGAACATTGTTGAGGACCAACTTTAATCATCATTATGCGAGAGGTGTATTTTAATAGGTCTAAAGGGATAACAACAACGGCGAAAAAACCCACCCAGAGACGAATGTGAAATGTGCAACAACTCGGAAAACTTTTAATCATGCTTCCAATTCAAACTGGTTGCAGG
>NW_026942041.1:0-5790 GCF_024139115.2 Armigeres subalbatus
GCCCGACGACCACTTTTCGTTCAAATTGCGCGAATCGCCACCATAACCGAATCCGTTACGATGATTTTTACTAGTTCGACTTTCGTCAACGTACGGCGACGGCACTGTATCTTTGTGTTCACCTTTGTTGTTCACTATCTTCAGCTTCTTACTGTCCGAGTACTTGTTACTCACTTTAACTAGATTATTATTTTAGCATTTTTGTTGGAAGCACTATTGAAATTGTTAGTGGTATAACAACACACGCCCGATACTGATGCCGGAGAGGATTCGCGTTGCTGATTATGTTTATCAACACCTGGAAAAGTGCTGCCGTTCTTATTATTGTTACTGCAATTGTTCGATAAGTCCGATTCGTTAGTACCGCCGTGCTGTAACTTTTCACTGAGGTTTCCTTGTTGTGGAGCAATTTGCTTCTGAGGAGCTTGATGCAGCTGCCGATGAGTGGTGGATGACGATGAAGACGATGATGTTGATGTTGAGGGCGACGATTTTCTATTCTTAGCTGGAAAGATAGAAAACGAAAATTTGAATTTTCATCGTTTCGTGTGTTCGCTGTTCGTTCGTAATGTTGATAGGTTGGTTGGGTGGTGAAAAATAAATACACGCAGATGTGATATTTTCCTGAATGCTACACCTACTCAGAGAAAGATATAGGCAGTGAATGGCGATGATTTCAGTTTTGGTTTCGGATTAAGTTGTGCGCACTGATGTGTCCACAGGGGCAACAAGGGGTTATCATTTGAAGGGTTTTGGTTCAGTACGAATTATTATTGTCGTTCTACGATTTTTATTGTAAAAAACCTCCTATTTGATTTTATACCAATAAACGAATAATTTGATGTGTGGATCATTAATAAAGCTATATTAGAACTTTCGTCATTTCAAATGCTAGGGCCCCTTTGCGTTAGTCAAAAGTTCACTTCCCCATGAGGTCTATCGCCACATTAAACTCGGTATGAGATGAATAGTCCACCTGTCTTTGGTGTACCTATCCCACTCTCGTTGCCATCCGGGAAGAGTTGCAGTTTTGGAGGTCCTGCGGAGTTCCTTGCTCCCCGTATGTTGTAGCACTCCGCGTTTACCTTAACAACCAGGCCGATGTGCATCATGCCCACGATTACGTAGTCTAGTGACGTAATACTTTGCAATATGCTATGATCATTCTGAGGCACGTCAGTCTTTGCATACTTAGCTTATGTACGCTGCAGTTTACATTCAGTCCGTTCGCAGGCGTAGTCGACGTGGCTACTGAAGCTGAGTTTGTCGTCGATCATCACCCGCTCGAGAAGCACCAGTTGGACAAAAATGATTGCAGCAACTGTATTGTGATTAAATCTGGTCACATATGAGTTGCAGTAACATATCTTCTTATATATAAAAATGAAATGGTCTGTGTTCGTATCCGCATAACTCGAAAACGGCTGGATGGATTTTTATCATTTCTTCAGCAGACACATTCGTGTTCGTTTCCGACGGGTTTATATGATATTTCCTTATGCGAAAATTACGCGTAAGGTTGTGCAAATCCTGAAAAACTAAAATTAGGATTCGTATGGAAATTTTACATGGGCATTTTCGCCTACTACGCAGGACAACGTCTGCCGGGTCGACTAGTGCAAAATAAATGTGGTACTAGGGCGCGATATCATCAACGCTGCGTCGCAGCCACTGCCGATTTCGCAGCAGTAGCAATTATCAGGCTATGAAATCAAAATATTATGTACACCCAGGAAATCAATATTTCATCAATACACTGCACATGTAAAATAAGCAACAAAATAGAACGTACGACAAAGTTTTGTCAAGATAATTATGAAACAGATTCGAAAACATTTGTCAGCAACAAAAATGAAGAAATTTTTGTCTGGGACATTGCCGCCTCTCAGCTTAGTGGTCATTAAGCACTTTCACAGTTAGTAACTGCAAAGTTTCTAAGCCAAGTTACCATTTCTGCATGTGTATATCATGAGGCTAGCACGATGATACTTTTATGCCTAGGGAAGTCGAGACAATTTCCAAACCGAAAATTGCCTAGACCGGCACCGGGAATCAACCCAGCCACCATCAGCATGGTCTTGGTTTGTAGACGCGCATCTTACCGCACGGCTAAGGAGGGCCTAATATAACTCATATAATAATATCCCCTATGCTTAAACTATGCTTAAACGATGGAATTTGCTATTTTAATAATCGTTCTAAATTTTTAGCTAATTTGGATGTAATTTAACTGAGCACAAGCAGTTTGAAGCTTGCATGAAGATTACTATGAAAACAGTAACTTTTCTTAAACCCGTTCCGCATCATTACTCATTAAGCTTTAAAAGTGTATGAATTCGTTAGCAACAGAGGAAATGACACTCCTGCCTCAACACAAGCAGATAACTCGCTCCTTGCTACCGAAGTATAATTGTTAATTGTTTATTCGTCTTCGATTGGATCGTACAGACTACTCTTATTCTAAGTTTCTTACTCCAGATTTGAAACAATACTTGGACACATTAAAATCAAACAAATTACAAGCTCTAAGGCAGAAGCTAAAGGGATTATTGTATCCGTACGTTGTTCGGTGGGCTGGGACTGCGAGTAGATCAGCGTGACGCTGGCTAAGGTATGCTAAACTGTCACTGGCAGAGCCAGCTATTGTTTTTTGGTGGGGCACCACTAAGCGCAAGAACAATAGCCTTCGAGAAGAATGGTGTGATTGCATCGCGTGGTGCCCCACCTTTGTCTCCGCCAGTGTCAACTGTACATCCACGAGCAAGTCCAGGCAGTCTATGTTACTGCTAATGATATTATACACCACAAGTCTTCTGAAGTTGAGTCGTCTAGTTGAGAGTAGTTCCAGGTCGATTAGCTGACATCGGGCTCTATAGTCAGGTAAGTGCATTGCATCGTTCCACGGTAGGTGCCGAAGTGCAAAACGGATGAACTGCTTTTGAACTCGTTCAATGCGAATCACTTGGGTCGTATGGTACGGCGTCCAAATAGGGGCAGCATATTCTAAAATACTCCTCACTAGTGCACAGTACAGAGCTTTCAAGGTGTAAACATCGGTGAAATGAGCTGCATTCCTACGAATAAATCCAAAAACTGCGAATGCCTTCGCCGTTATTGCAGAAATATGTTCGTTGAACCGCAATTTCGAGTCCATTGTAACGCCCAAGTCACGAATCGAGGAAACACGGTCTAGTGCAGCATCGGCAAAAGTATAACTATACATTATTGGGGATATGATTCGGCAGAAGGTGATTACTTTACATTTCGCCACATTCACGCTCATTCCGTTTTCATCGCACCAACGGCGAAGTACGTCAATATCAGTTTGTAGAGCAACACAATCCAGGGAGGTCTCGTAGCGTAGTTGGCTACACGTTCGCCTTACAAGCCAATGGTCATGGGTTCGATTCCCAGCCCCTCCACCAAACCCTCGTCAGTCGCCAGATCCGCAGCCCATACGGTGGCGTTTGGGGTACGCGCCTTACCGTCACGGCTGCCTGATGACGACTGACAACTTGTTCTTCTCGGAGGCATTCCTCCAACGTTACCCGGATTAATGGCAACCGAACAATGCAACGATCATTGAATACACGATATGGACAAACGGACACAATGGACTCACGATGAGATGGACTGGCAACGACAACAATAATGGTAATGGAAATAGATTCTGTGTGGAATCTGTACAGCAGAATACCATAATAGATCTCGGCACAGTAGCGGTAAGTAACACAGAGTGCCTAACAAATAAATAAAGGAATAAAAAAAAGGAAAACAATCCAGCAAAGAGTGTATCACTCTGAATATGTTGAGGTCTTCAGCGTACAGAAGCTTCGCAAAGGTTGATCAAGTCATTGATATACAGGATAAACAGTAAAGGTCCCAGCACGCTGCCCTGGGGTACACCCGAGGTAATGCTGAAAGTCCTAGACCGTGAGGCGTCAACACGAACGAAAGCCAATCAGGGAAACGTAAGTGGCGTAACTTTGCAACGGCATGTTGGTGAGGTACGGTGTCGAAAGCTTTCGAAAAATCTACGTTTACGGACTCCACCTGATTCCGCTTCTCGACTTCACGGAAGAGCGCATTAGAATAGCATAGCAGATTCGTTGTACTAGAGCGTTGAGGAAGAAAACCGTGCTGATGAATTGAAATGAATGGTTTAACAGCAGATAAACAAAACAAAACTTTATGAACTAATGATTCAAGAAGTTTTCCAACACAACAAAGAATGGAAACTCCAAGGTAGTTATTAACTTTGCGCAAACTTCCTGATTTGTGAATTGGAATCATCGTTGCTATTTTCCATAGTCCAGGGAACGTTTTTTCACTCAACGATCTGTTGAAATGTAGTGTTAGTGGAGCCGCTTTCAGCACGAAAGGTGTTAGGCCATCCACTCCGGCACCTTTTGAAGCATGTAAATCGCGAAGAGTTTCCAACACTTCTAGGTCGGAGAACAGGAAGGGTGCGAGGTCAATATCGTGCGGTAGAACATTCGAAAAACTACCTGGGTGAGTTTGAGGAGGGTTCACATTGAACACACTCTAAAAAAAGTCGGCGAAGAGGTTCGCAGCTTCATCAGATGTGGTAACTGTAGTGTCGCCATAAACAACATTGTTCGGAACTTGATTAGCCGTCTTTTGCGATTTGATAAATCTCCAAAACATGGACGGATTATTTTTAAGATTTGATTGGAGGTCGTTCATATATCTTCGGTAACTGGCATCGAGAAAAAGGGACACTTCACATGCCAATTGGCACTCTTTGGGCTCCTGTGCGCTTTGAGCGGTACACGGTCGCTTTGATAGGACCTGCTTACAGACACATGTAGCACAGACACATTAGACATAGTCCCTGCTGCCCTGTACCCGGAAAGTCCATGCCGACAGATAGATGTTGATGACTTACGCTAGGCAGCTGGCAAGATGGTAGGGTTGTTGTAAAATTGTCAAATGTTTTTTCGACATCGTGTTGGGCCATGGTAGTGGAGACAAAATTGTTCCATCAGTGAATGTTGGTAATTCGGGTCAGTTGGTGGACGGTTGATCGACCGTGTAGGAAACCAAACTGTTCCTTGAGCAAGATGTTGTGGAGTTCGCCAGACTCATATAGCCGGATGTAAATTGCCTTTTCAAACAGCCTGGATAACCCTGAGAGAAGGTTGATGGGACGATAACTTGTTTAAGAGGCTGCATGGGGATAACTTTCTGTGACTTCCGGAACGATGTATTTGATTTCGAGATTCAGGATGTTGTCGAAGCCTGGGGCCTTCATGGCTTTTCGGTGATTTGATATAGGCCGTCGATTCGTCAGCTGAGATCTACAGCTCCTCAGAGAAATCGATGGGAGTTAAATGGATGTTGTTCCCATGCTCATTAACGGCAGCTTCATGTGGACTGGCTAAGTTATGTCCAAGATTATGTGGGCTGACGAAGGGGCGATCTATTTCTGTTGCTTTCTCTGCAAAAGTTATCAAGCGATCCTTAAAGCCATTGTTGTCTAACGGTATAAAATGTGTAATGGGTTGAGGCTTGGACATCAGAATTTTGGTAAATTTTCTGTACATCCTGGGAAAGTGCGGATTTTATTGGAGAAATCATTATTTCGCCAAAATCATTGGTGAGAATATTAGCAGGAAAATGCTATTCTCTTACGTTCTCATTCAGTTACATTTTTCAGGTAAAAAGTTAATTATGGTAATCCCCTTTTAAGTTAAAATCTGAAGTCATTTTTTTTAATTGAAGGTCATACGCGGTAATGCTCTTCAGCAAACTTGTACAAAATCTCAT